>NW_010543533.1:0-7313 GCF_000687285.1 Phaethon lepturus
GTGAGGGCTCCCGCCGACGGCAGCGCCGTCCCCGAGCGACTTTAAACTCCATCTTTTGTTGCGCTCCTTACCACCGCTTGGTTCAGTTTTGATAACGGAGACTAACGAGGCACTGAATGTGTCAGAGGCTTAGTATGTCCATGCAACCGTGGATACGGTTTTCAAGGCTCCCGGGAGCCGTGGCTGGGATTTTTTGTTATCTTTTTTTTTTTCCCTTTTTTTTTTTTCCCTTCGAAGAGATATTAAGAAAGTTTGTGCCTTCTTGCAAACTGCTTCTCCCGTGTAAGAAAAACATTCTGACCATTTGCTGGAGGCCATTTTATGCAACCTCAAGGAGGTTAATAGCTTGCATAATTTCAGAAATACCAGGTGTCTCCTTAATCCCTTTTTCCCTTTCCCTGCCATTCATTCAGACAAGCCAGGAGCTCTGGAGGCCAAGCGGCTCCTGTGACAGACAATGGATTCCCACCTATCCGAGGGGCCTGCACCAGAAAATGAGGAAGGACTTCTTCCCTGCTCTGCTCACGTATGTTGTGGAGAGAAAGCCTGGAATGTTACCTGTGAGATGAAGGGATGCATGTGAAGGACGGGGCAGGTTAAGGGGCTACTCAAAGTTCGTAGATCATCTTATTTTGCTGGGATTTAAGATTTCGTCCAGAGAAGCATCGGTAGATGCAGCATTAGTGAAATTGTGCCGCTGCAAAATAAAGCTGAGCAAACGGGAGAAGGAGAATTAGTTTAAAAAATGTTGTCATGTTTGTTAACAGATGCTTAACTCTGGTGCCTAACAAGCTCTTGGAAAAGAAGTTTTATTAATGAAAAGAAAAAAAAAGGCAATCCCCCTGCTTGCTTACAAGTAAATGATGACAGCTTATAATGCATTCCTTCAAGACCTCCAGTAATATCAGGGCTCGGGGGACTTGAAATACCTGATTCATAGATTTTTTTAAACCAAGAACGGACCATTGTGATCAGCTGGTCTGACCTGCTGCATATCATGGGCCACTGAATTTCAGCCAGACGTTCTTGTATCAGACCCATAAATTCTGGCTGAGCTTTTAGCCTGGCATCCAATCTTGCTCTGAAGACTTTTAAGTAACAGCAAACCCACTGCTTGCCTCAGTTGTTCCAGTGGTTATGTCCCCTCACTGGTTATAAAAAAAAAAAATGCACCTATTTCTGCTCAGAATTCATGGAGCTTCATTTTCCAACATAGGATCTCATTATGCCTTTGTCTGCCACATTAAAGAGATCTCTACTATCAGAAATCTCCCCATAGAGACACTTAGGGCACTTAAAGACTATGATCAAACCAAGTCATAGCCTCCTCTTGGATAAATTAATAGATGGGATTTCTTTAGTCTTTTGCAATAAGACACGATTCCCAGACCTTGAACCACTCTTGTAGCTCTTCTCTGATCCTGTATTAATTTGCCAACACACTTTATAACATGCAAACACTACAACAGAGCCGGACACAGTATTCCAGCAATGGTTTCATTCATGTTGGAAGTGTTAATGGCATCATTAAGTTTACTTGTTTAAAACCCTATGCAGATTACCTTTATAGATAGCCTTAGCAATACTGACTTTATTAAAACCCCATTTAAAAAGTCGCCTGTCTTCACGCAGACTAGCGTTGTTCATCAAATTCACAACACTGAGCATCACTTGACTAAACTGCAGAGCTAGGTTAGTTTTTCTCGCTGGGGCTTTTTCAGCACTCCATCAGCCCTAGCCTTCAGTAGGGCTTCATTATCTGTTTTTTCTTTTGTCTGTAAGAAGCAACTGCTGCATATTCTCACAACGGCACTAGTCCCAGCCATGCACTAATGGAAAAGCACGTACACAGGGCTCCACGGCACCATTCCCTCTTCCTCTCCTGCAGCACTGGAGACCCCAGTTAAGTTCCAGCAAGACTCTGAGTACTTCTGTCAGTGGCCATGGTGGGGCTCAGTTTTGAGACACTCCTCCCCAGATAGTTCATAGACAGCTTCCATTAGGGCTTCTTCAACTATGGTCCCAGCGGTCTGTTTTCACACCTGAGCCCATTCCCCATCCACCTTCACATGAACATCTGCTCCAAAAGGCGGATGGTAAGCAGGGTAGAGCTGTCCCACTAGATACCAGATGAAACATGACCTCTGATAAAGAAATAGGAGCTGCCCTTCCTCTGCCCATCCTGGTGATGCCCATCCATTTTTCAGCCTGTCCCAGCTTCTGAGACAGCCCTGCTGTGCAAAGGCAGTGCGGAACTGCAGGACGTTGGAGCACCAAGGACCATGTGTTACAGATGCATTAACTCTACCTCTCCAGCACTGTCCTCATCTCTGATCTTCTCGAGCTACACCAGTCAATGCTGCATGCAGTGAGTGCCATTGCACCGCGTGCTGCAAGCCTGGACCCTGTTCTGCGTGAGAGGTGGCCTGAGTTGTAGCCGAGATGCTCTGGGTTACTCGGGTGAGACTGGCTCCCAAAAGCCTCAGCTGTAGCTACGACTGCGCTGTGCTGGGCCTTGTATAACGAGGGTGAAACAGTCTGTGCCCCAAAGATCTCTTTCCATATCATTCATATCCTCAAAAGCAGAAAATTGTATAGGACAAACACAGTCTTGGAAACGGCTGGGCCACAGCTTCATACATGACCCCCATGCTTCCTAGCAGGGCTCATACCCGAGGAACACTCCTTTATTTATTTCCCTTCCAAATGATAGCTCTTTTTCCATAGTCCCAGCTGCAGATTCCCGTTAATCATGATGTCGTCATCATGCATCAGACCAAAGGTGCTCTTCCCGCCAATGGCGAGAGGACTGGCCCACAGCGTCTTCTAGCTCGCTCAGTTCCCCAGGCTGTACCCCCCGACATCTCTGCCCGAAGAGAGGTCACGGCACACGCTGGAGCCCGGGTGAGCGGAGTGGGCCTGCACCATGGGCACCTTTTAGTGGGTGCACCTTTTAGCTTTCCTGCCCAGGAAAGTGGTTCCCCATGTAGGAGTGATTCTCCATCTGCACAGAGCTGATTAAGGGACTCGTACACCACTTCCTCAGCTACTGCCTCCAGGGACGTGGTGCCACTACAGCGTTAAGGCCCGTGTAGTTACGCTTTTTGCCCCAGGGTCAACTATGATGAAGTTCATGTTATTTTAGAGGACCGTGAAGCTGCTACTGCAGCACCTGGAGAGGCCCAGCCTGCATAAACCAGTGCCAAGAGGAGGGTAGCACAGGATTAAGGATTTTGGGTATATGCCCCACCTCATGTTCTTTGCCACGCAGCCGCACCACAACTGCCCCTTTAAGCTTAAATTATCCACAATAAAATTATTTTTCCCATGACACATGGCACAGCCTTCATGTCCTACTAGCAGCAGCCCTCCCTTCATTTGTACTTTCCACATGCCCTCGTTTTACTATGAGTCAGACACACTTGCCCTCTCTTCCTATGACTTACACTTTCCTACCTCAGAGGACGCGCATATCAGAAGATATATCTGATGGCCCAGTTTATGGATACCTTCTCGTACAATTGGCATCACTCCTTTCCAAAACCACTGCTAGATAGCCATCAGGTTCAAGTCGAATTCTCCGTTAGCCCCGACAATGAAAAAGCGAGCGCAGAGAAGTCTCCTTTGTTATAACAAAACACCCCTGAGTTGCACTTAATTCTGGTAAGCAGCAGGTTATCCTCACTCGCGGTACCAAAATGCAATTTATAATTTTAAAAAGCGGTAATCATTCAAACCATCAGACCTGCAGCTTTGAGGCGCTGCGTACCGCAGGATGGGACTGCTTCTCCTTTCTAATTTACCTGCAAGCACACATTGCCCAGCCGCTCGTGACAACCTGCTCTTTCTTCCTTCCAGGCCACTGTGACCAACAGTACTTGGTTCTGAGCGACTGTTTCGGGGTCTGCTCTCCTCTAACTCTCCGAGGGGTTTGCCATTAGTTTTCATGGAGAGCAGAAGGAGGCTGTACGTGGAAAACCAATATTGACATTTCCTTGTTTAAATATCATACATCAGAGGGGGGTCACAGGAGCCAAGGCCACCAGAAAGGGTTCCCCCACAAGCTATTATTTCCTTTTAAAAAGCACCAGGGATCCAGCAGTCTCCGCTGAGCCTCACACCCGCATGTCTGCTCTTCTCTGCGAGCTGGCTGACTGCTGCCGGTGCCACTTAGCAAATACAGATGTTCAGGTCTTTTTCTTTCACCGTGGGTCTCACTCATCGCTGCACGGAGGCCTGGTACTAAATGAACGCCTTGTTTAAGCCCTCTTTTCAAGGCTATGTGAAATACACAGCCCGTTCACCCTCACCTCAGTCTTTGCTTGCAAAAATCTACAGCACTTTCCTACTGAATCTGAAACAAATGGCATTCAAACTTATTTTAAAAATTAATTGAACCAATACATCAACAACTTTCATGTTTTCAGAGCCTGCATGGCCCTCGCCTGGGAAATTAGAACTGCAGGAGGGTAATTTTGCATTTAAATCAATGGAGCTCTCTTTCCCGACAAGGTTGCCTTCACACTTTGTAAAGCTGAGCAGTCCTACCGGGGTTCAGAAGAAGAGAGCCTGTTACGTGCTCTGCACCTACAGCACCCAAGCTCCCTGCCAGGGGGGCTTCCTGGGAGGCTGTGGGGGTGCAACCCCCACATCGCACCGGCCAGTGCAACGCCATTGGGGGGTACTTCTATGCCCTGCACCCCTCTTCCCTTCTCCTTCTGTTCATGCGAGCAGCACCTTGCCTGCTGTGCCTTATTCGTCGCCTTTTCCCTCTGTTCCCCACCTAAAAGCACTTCACCCTGGGAGTGGGCAGGCTCTCAAGGTGAGATCGGATGCTGAGCTAGGAAAAATGATGCTTGGGGACTGCTCAGGAAAAGGACCAGAGAAAGCGACAGAAGACATGCCCTTTCCCAGGGAGGGGAGGACTGCAGGATTTCTCTTTTTATCCAAACCCCTGAACGGATTTGCCGCTAAGAGAAAGATAATCCACATTATGTAGAAACAAAATTACATTCACATGAACACGCGCATACAAACGCACACTGTTCTCTTCTAACTGCAGGACAGGGGCTTTGGGAGCGGTGGCCTTAGAGAGCTGCAGCAAAGGAGCCCACGGCCAAAGCCGGGAGCTCACCTGCCTCCCTGTACCACCGGCATCACACTCCTGGTCACCTGCCATTGTAGCTTTCACAGTTTTGCTTCCCTTTTTTGAGCAGGCAGGAACAATCTGCCTTCTGTGCATACAGAGTGCCCAGCACTCTAAAGCTGCTGTCAGGTAACACAATACTTGTGAACCTGGGAAGATAAAATAGCACTGAAACTTAGCATGCGTTGATCCCCCCCATTTATCTCTACAGAACCGAGCACTACCCCAGCCCAAAACTTCTCCCCGCTGTTTTGTGTTTAGATGATAGCCACAGTACATTAGATGATGCAAGGCAGAGTCATACCCCAAAGAGTTTCCACGTCTAAACAGAGCCCAGACAGGCAGCATAAAAAGAGGTTACAAGAATATGAAAACATCATTTAGGTGGTCATGTAGAGTTTTCAGCGGCAGGACTTTTGAAATAATTTTTCCCCTTCTCAGGAGCGTTCTGGAGGTGGTGAGGCGTTAGGAAGTGGTGGAAAAGAGAGACGTTCAACTTGACAAACTTTTGCTGGGCGAACATCAAAGGTGTAAGCCCGGCTGCAAGAAGGGGTGCAGGCTGGAAGGGATGGGGTGCCTGCAGCCAGCTACTGCTGGCAGGAAAGGGCTGGGGCTATGCAGGGAGCCTGGGTGCACCTGTGCTCCAAACTGAAGCAGTTTTCATACCTTTCAGTGTCCCTGCCCACTGCTCCAAGCCATTGGGGTTTGCCTGTTCTGCTTTTGTAGTTGCTTTGTTTCTGAGGCTTAGCCATCGCCACATAAGAGCACTTCCAAGGAGATTTTAAAATGCCTTCGGGGCAGCGAGGGACAGCAGCAGGAGGACTATCTGAACCACTTTGGTCTGAGACATTTGGACTTAGATCCATCCAGGCGTTAATTCAGTGAAAGCCAGACAGGATCAGGCTGAAACTGGCATTATGCGCTGTTGGAAGCAAATCCAATTCACATAGTTTTAAGCACACGCAAACCATTTTCTGTGGGGACCTGGAGTGCTTTACAAGAGCGCTCGAGGGACCAGGTGACTTTTAGCGCGGTGAATTTCAGTAGCGTAACCAAGGCTTAACGTTGCGGCCACAGCCCTCCCTGAGGTAGGGATGACTGCAAAGGCCAAGCCAACAAGTTGGAAAGGGTTTTTTTTTCCTTTCCCACTGCCACTGTCTTTTTTCCCAGCTTCTTGTTATGTATACTGCTTGAAGAGAAAAGCGCTGTATCTTATCATCATGACACAAGCCTGTGTTTTTCTCTCCCTGCTAAAACGCTGGAGGTACCTAGCGAGAGAACAGCTCTGTGCAGAACTGACAGGGAGGTGCAGAGACCCTGGGGCCACTTTTGCTTACTGCTCTTCAGGTTACTCAAAAGTTTCGGTCCTACCTTCAGTCAGTGAACAACAAGGCCCAGGGCTAGAAACAGCAGTGCCGTATCATACCAATGCAGTATCTCCCCTGTCACAAGGCAGGGACCCATCAACTACACCCAAACCCTATCAGGCCCCTGGGAAATGGGTTCCAGTATTAGTTTGCCACAAACTTTGCCCCAAATACGGAAGTGGGACCTTGTCTCAAGCCAACCTGAAACAGTTGCGTAGATGCACACATATCCGCTATTGTCTCGTTCTTGCACTCTTCCTTCAGGTGCTTCCTTGCTGTGGGAGGGGGTGACCCCAAGCCCTCACTCACATGTACCTAAAGGACTGCTTCCCAGCCACAGCCTATATTCAGCTTTCCCCAGACAAGAGTTACTCTTAACAGCTCCATGCACGCACAGAGGTAGGGATCTTTCTGAATGCCGTGTCCATGGTCTTCTACTCTCCCGCTCCCTGGCAGACCGCAGCTCAGCCTGCCTGGACATGTGATACCCCACACCAGGTCCCCGTGCTCTGCCCAGAGTCCGTCCCCATCTCCCGCTCCTTCCATAGCTCCAACACCAGCTGCATCTGCAGCACCAGAGCAACCACTTGAGGTGTAACAAGCGCACGAGTCGTTTTCCTCGTAGCCAGCCCTGTCTGCTGTGCTCTGGAGGCAGTGACACAGTGCTCTTGCTCCCGGTTCTTAAGCGGCACTCAGAGGTACCAGGCAGGTTATAGCATTTTGCCTCTCTCTGCTTTTAGGCTTAGGAGAGGTGCTTTGTACTCAGCAGGCCTCACTGTCTGCTCGGCTGCACAGGCTGC
>NW_010543533.1:7338-7718 GCF_000687285.1 Phaethon lepturus
CGTTCCCCCTGCGCTTCCCCTGCCCTCCACGATGCATTAAAACCTCCTGGGGCCAAGGAGCCTGGGAGGGCAGAGGGAGCAGGCGGAGGCTTGGTGGGGCAGTGGGGCTGGGAATTGCCCCAGGGTGCTGGTGACAAGCATGGAAGTGGCTGGCCTGCTCTGCAAAGGCAGGGCAGTTGGGAGCAGGGGTCTTGGGCAGGGAGGTGTCACTTGCGTGACCCGGGGCCAGGGCCACCACTGGGTCGGGGGGCAAATCACCCCATCTGGCTCCTGTCGGTCTCCCGCCGGGACAGGGCATGGCTCACTGCAGGGCCAGACATCACTCCCAGCCCCATGCCGTGCTTCATGGCCTCCTCAGGGACCTGGGCATGGCTCACCGG
>NW_010543534.1:0-4934 GCF_000687285.1 Phaethon lepturus
GTTGCTGGCTGGGGCTAAACCATGACATCCTCATACTGACTTTTTTTTTCCCTCATATTCTGCTGGAATCTCCACTGTCATTCAAGATAAAGTGTGCGAGGGTATGATCCTGCAAAAATGTACAAATGACTTGAAATGTGGATAATTACCACTGTATTCTCTGAAAAAAAAGTTGTTTGTGAAACACAATGGCTACACAGGTTTCTGTGCAGGATTAGGGTCTAAATTAAGATGTTAAAATAAATTTTAATCTAAATTCCTTTTTGATTGAAGATTAATAAAATGTTAAAAGCAAAGGAAAAGACAAATGTATAGGTGTACATTTTCTGGAAATCTGAGAACATGTAGGTTTTCTGAAAATACATTATTGAAACATCATAAGATATGCTGACCTCTGTTCCAGAATTTAAAATTAGCGTTAATTGCAAATGAACAGTATAAAAGTTGAATAAATATTAACCACCTTTATAGAATGCTAAAGTTGCAAATAAGGACTTGCAAACCACAATAGCCCTGAAATAAATCACAACTGCTCATATCTTCCTTGAGCTATTTCAAACAGAAAAGCAATAACCACTTCAGCTGTGAAAACTATGTGGAGAAGAGCTCAGAAGAACCTATCAGAACTGTGGATACCTTTATGAATGTATGATATCATCACTATATCTTTATTTAGGAGTTATATGGTGTTTAGTCAGAACAGTGTCTGATGAAATGTATTTGCTGTTCAAATAGTAGCTACATGTCCACAAAAAAAAAGTAGATGAGTTAGTGCTTGAGTACTGTACTGAATGCATGAGAAATTTGCCTCAATTTTTGCTTCTGCCATAGAATTTATGTGTAGATAGCCATTATAATTAAATTATTGTTATATAAGTTGCCCACTTAGAAAATGGAGAACATATCAGTTTGGAAATGTGTCACAATACCTTCCCTCCTGATTGTTATTCTGTAGTGTTCCTCACAAGCTTACTGGTCTTCTCCTAGAACATGTTTCAGCCTAATGTTGAATGAATAATAGAAATATTACACAATCATACACCTCAAAATCATGATAATGCATTAAAACGCAGTTTTAATAAAAACCGAGTTGGTTTTTAAAAATCAAATTTCATACTTAATCTTATTTTATTGTTTCATTTCCTCATGATCATATTTCTAAGAAGACAAAGAAATAAATGCCAATTTTGCTATGTGCTGGACAGGAGTAAACTGCCATGTCTTTTGTACTATGTGCAATGAGTACACAGAAGTACCTGTCTTGTTCCACAGACCACAAAAGACTGATAGGCTCATAATACCGAACTTAAAATTCTACCTTCAGTCTTTTTCTTTGCATGCTGTCACAAGGCAGAATTTTAACAGTTTGTTTTGTGTTATTTCATAAATTTAAAGATGTCCCATTTTGTGCAATTATTAGTTCTCTCACAAATATTGTGTACAGCTATAAGTAATTCTTGTTAACAATAGAAAAATTGCTTTAGTATTTCAAAATTAACTTGGCAGACACATATGTAAAGTGGATCACATTTGTAATCTGATTTGATAGAATAGTTGCACCTAAGTCTTACACTGAGGGGTAACTGAGCAGCATAAGTCTGACATCTCCAAAGGTGAAATGTTTTGGAAAATCTGTATTGGTTAATGGTTGGAAAAATCCCTACATGTGCTGCTATGAATGCTGTTGAAACTGTTGACTCGTTACATTTTTAAGTAGTCCAGAGTATATGATGTTTTTTATGAAGACTGTCTTGTATATCTTCCAGAGCAGATAGAAAATTTCTGTCTCACCCGGTACCACCTTTAAGCCTGGTGTTTTATCCTGTGTTATGTGTCTGAAGAGACAGCCAGAGGTGAATGAGTTTCACCACAAAAAAAACGTGTTTTGTCCTCTGTTTCATTTTATTTCTAAATTTTACCTCACATATAGTTATTCTATTGCTGTTATCACCAAGAATTTTTTTTTAAGCAGCCCAAGAGAAAGATGACTTACATGCTTCAGTTTAGGTGTGTTTTGATGTGTGAGAATGAAAAAAAAGTATAGATGTGGTCAGAAAAATTAATAGTAAATAAAACCTCATTACAGTTGTATAGAGGCACAGAAAAGACAGTCAGTTCCCAAACAGTATTATCAAATATAAATCAATGTATTTTTTCTTTGTGAAATAATGGAAGGTTGAGGAGAGCCTTGGTTAAGTCTTGGATAGATTATTTTCCTATTTATTGTTTAATGAAAAAAATATGACTGACATACTTTGACAGGCTTCTCTAAAGGGATGTTTAATGTTAATCTGGAAAGACTTGCAAGTTGGTAATACCACTGAATTGCTCATTGAGAATTGCTAATTCTCTTGTCTCCTTGCGTAATTTGCCTTATATTATGAAAGGTTCTTTCTCAGCCATTGAAATAATTCCAGCTTTAGTGTTCCAGCTCTTCATCATCATCTTCTATTAGCATTTTAATTTCAGGCTGGTGCCATGCCTGGTTTTATGGTTTCACAGTGATAATCCTCATAGAACTAGTCGGTATAGATCACCTCAGTTTTCATCTCTGGGGCAGTTATTCCTGTGTTTTCCTAGAAATTAGTTGCCCTACAAGAACACCAAAGGTAGCTTACTGCTGCCTCCAATGGTAACCTAGCAGCAGTTATGCTGAGAACAACAGCAGCAGTAAAATTCCCTCTTTGCATTTTTCTATCCTTTGTCTGTTTTTTTTATATATAGATATTTCTATAGTCATTTGTCTTCTGAACTAACTGCTACACGTATTGAGGCCCTACTTTTCGGGAAGTAGCTGGACATCACCTGCTGATGGGAAGTAGAGAATTTTTTGGGTTTTTTTTTTCCATGAGCAGCCTTTTCCTTTCATTTAACTGCCTTGGTCTTGACCCACTAGCTTTTTAATCTTATTTTCTCCCCTTGTTGTGCTGAGGAGTGAGAGAGCAGCTTGGTGCACAGCCAGTGGCTAGTGAAGGCCAACCCACCACAATACTATAGTCATAAGTTAGGAAGACCTTAAATAACAATCCTTAAACAGCAGACCACAGCAATTCTGTGGTCTGAGACAGTGGGGAATCTGAATACACACAACTATGTGATTTGGTCAGCAGAAATACAGTGTCCCTGAAATATCAGGGTAGGCCTGATAAATGACAAAACCTGTACTTATTCTGGAAGGAGTCTTACAAGTTTCACAGCTGTGTTCATGAACTAAGGTTCTCTTCACCTTAAGAACTTCTGCTCATTAAACTTCATTGCTGAGTGATAAGGTTAAAACCGGTATCTGAAGCTTCTCAGAAAAGATCCTAGCAAAAAAGTTGAAAACATGCAAAGCCCCAGGAGAACGTTATTTCCTGAATTTTATATCAATTAAAAAGAAACCTGCCACTAATAATCTCATTCCCTACCAACACAACATAGTATTTTGTTTAGTCTTTTTGCCTGCATTAACTCAAGAACACACAATTACATTATTATAATTGTATAATAAACGGAGAACTAGGGAGAAACTCACTTTAAAATGCAAGATAATGTAAATAAACTGAAAGGCATAATCTTCACAATGTGTACTGATTTTTCTCAATAACAGTGGACTGGTCATTTGAATGGGTATTTTTCTATGAATATAGAAGTAAATTTTACTACATGGCTGCTTAACCACAACTAAACTGTCACACCATTTGCCATTCTTCTGGGTAGGGTTGGCTATGCCAACTGCAGTCAGATTTCACAGAAATACTGTTGCCTTCTCCTACACTCTGAGTCATAGCTTCTCTTGTAGATGTATTTTAAAATGTCTTAATGTTAATAAGCTTTTTAATGCTAAATTAATTTTGCATTTTGAGTCAATGCAGGAGCAGGACACCCCAAAGCGTCTGTGGCTGTGCGTAAGCCCATGCCACAGCAGGTCTATCTCGAAGCATCTGTGGCCATGGTTGTGTCTGTGCCACAGCAGGTATACCTCTGATGGGATTGTGGCACACGGATAAATCCATGCTGGAGAAGGTACATCTCAAAGTGTCTGTGGCTGTGGATAAGTCTATGTTGCAACAGGTACACCTTGAAATATTAGTGGTTGTGCATGAGGTCATGCTGGAGCACCTCAAAGTGTGTGGCCATGGAGAAGCCCTCAAGAGTGCAGATACGTTCCTGGAGGGACTGGAACTATGGGTAAAGTCACGTTGGAGCAGATTTATCTCTGGAGGTAGTGTGGCCCGTGGAGGTGACCATTTTGGAGCAGGTGCACCTCGAAGTGACTGCAGCTGTGGATAAGTCTATGCTGCAGCAGATACACCCCCGGAGAGACTGTGGCTCATGGACGGGACTGCAGTCTGTGGATAAGTCCAAGCTGGAGCAGGGGCAAGGGGAGGAGTTCATGGCAATGTTAAACCCTATGTCCTAGTCCAAAGAGTCCAGTCCAAAGAGCCCAGGGGTGGAGATTGTAATGGAAATACCTTTAAATTGTTGTAACTCATGATTTGAGTTGCATTTTATAGGAACTACTATAGCAGGAACCACCTGAACCAATGGAGGACAAACCTTACAAGAAGCAGTGCAAGTGCAACAGTGACCTGACCTGAGCTGGCTTTGGTGCCTAGTAACTCCATGTAACACCCCACCTCACCTGTCCTGAGTGACCACCATAAGAGATGGAACCCAAAGTCATGGACTAAATGAACTCAGTGGACATTTCATGGACATTTTGGAGGGAGGTCTATGGACTAAGGGGTTGATAATCTGTGTATTATATTAAAGGATGGGAAGGGAGGTGGTGGTTAATGAGGTACTGGATAGTGTGGTACCTGAGCATGACGTAAATGGTATGGAATAAGGGGTGAATAATGTCCTGGTTTCAGCTGGGATAGAGTTAATTTTCTTCACAGAAGCTGGTGTGAGACTGTGTTTTGGATTTGGGATGAGAAAATGTTGATAAC
>NW_010543534.1:4992-8114 GCF_000687285.1 Phaethon lepturus
GAGATCAGGCTGGGGGTGCACGGGGAGCTGGGAGGGGACACAGCCGGGACAGCTGACCCAGACTGGCCAAAGAGATATTCCATACCATATGATGTCATGCCCAGTACATAAAGCTAGTGTGAAGAAGAAGGAAGAGGTGGAGGGATGTTTGGAGTTATGGCGTCTGTCTTCCCATGAAACCATTATGCATGACAGAGCCCTGCTGTCCTGGAGATGGCTGAACCCCCGCCTGCCCACAGGGAATGGTGAATGAATTCCTTGTTTTGCTTTACTTGCATGCACGGCTTTTGCTTTACCTGTTAAACTGTCTTTATGTCAACCCACAAGTTTCCTCATTTTACTTTTCCAATTCTCTCCCCCGACCCACCATGGGGCAGGGAGTGAGTGGCTGCCTGGGGCTTAGTTGCCGCTGGGGCTAAACCACGACACAAGCTAAGAAAAAACAATATCCTTGGCCACAGAATAAAGAAACATGCCAAAGCAAACAACTAAAATTAATCAGCATAAGAAATAGAGATTAATCTTACATTAATTAATTTTAAAGAATAAAGAAATACATGGCAGTTGTGCAGATATAACTATATTAAAATATTACATCATGCTTCTACTATACCTGTCTTTCCCTTATGTTCCAGATATCATGTATATGTCACCACAAATACACTTTCTTCCATAGTTTATCTTGTTATAATTTTGAAAGTACAAGTTATCCAGAACGTCAGCTGGTACAATAATGTATCTTACCACTTCTATATACCTAGGTTGAAGGTTGAACTGGATTATGAGGAGGATTGTCGAGAGCTGCAGTACAACCCTGGGACCTTTCTATCAGAATCTGTTGTGCACATCACCTAGCTTGTTACATATGAGGGTGTTAATCCACTATGATTGTTAGGAGTGTTTACACCCTTGACAGCAAAATCATTAGTTTAATTACTAGATAGCTTATTCTTACAGGCATTCCAAAAAAGAGGTGAAAAAAAACCCCTAATCAACATAATTGTAGTGAAAAGATTAAAAATGTAACTCACAAACCAATATAGAATGTAACCTGTAGAAAGAGAGAACAGAGAAAAAAGCCAAAGAAAAGTGTTAAAATTTTAAATCTCAGGGTTTGAACCCCATCTCAAGACTGCAGGGGACTGAAATTCTGAATATATTATGTCAGCAATTGTGCTTTTGTTGAAAAATGTTATTAAAGATGGTATTATTTCTAAAGAATTTCTAATTTTCTAATTAGAATTTTCTAAAACATCTAAAATTTCTAATACTGATCTTATTAAAGATAGGAATTCTTTCTAAAGAATTCTGAATACTTGAATATTTCCTTGAAGCTATTCAGTTTGTGTCTTTGTAGTTATACAATGTGTGGATTTTTAGGTACTTAAAACAAATATTAACTTGTTTATGTACGTACTAGAATAAATTCTTTTTTTTTCATTGCCTTAATGAGTGTCTTTTATAGTGCTTTTTTTTGTTGCTTACTGAATTTTAACTATAATTGAAACTAATGTTAGGATATTTTATTTATTAGATTTACAGTTTTCCGGGGACATATTTTATTATATTTGAATGAAGTTAATCCAAAGATTAAGTCTATCAGGCTGGAAGTAAAAATCTCTGATTTGGTATCCTGCTCTATAACAGGTGATTTGATCACACACAAATACTTTTTCCCCTTTCCTGTATAGAGAAATAAAAATTGTTTTTTTAATCTTTCTATTGCTTTGAGATATATGGGTGGACAGAACTACAAATAAATATTATATAAACATCAGAAATGTAAAACCTGTATGTTCCATATTGGAATGATGGTTAAACAATGTACTGGCATACAATAATGTATTAATGAATTGGAAACAAGAATCCCTGTGTACTGTGTATTTCATTCAGGAGACTTTCTGCTAATAAATTTTTAACCAAAAGTAAATTGTGTCATTTACCCTTGCAGCTGTCGCTCCTGGTCTCGCTTTGCACTGGCTTTCTGTCAAGTTTAAAACTGATCGTATATTCCTACTTTAAACTGTAAGAGATTGAAAGGCCACTGTGTAAATTGGTGTCTCCACACCAAAATTGAGGCATCTGCATGTTGCAAGGTTGGCTTAAAAAGCAACAGCTAGCTTAATAGCATGCTTAAAAGTAAACGTGAGTCGGGTTTTGCAGGACCGTGGCTTATCATTGTAAAATCTGTGGAAATATTTTTCACAGCAGTCTTACAATTTAACATATGAAACAACAGAAATTTTGCTAACTAAAATTTAGAGAATGAATCTGAACAGAAAAATTAGATAAGCCTGTGACTTTAAATGAAATTTGATTAGAAAGAGCTAATACTTAGGCAGAAAAAAAAGAATGCCTTAAAAATGTCGTGGAGGACAATGTTCAATGAAAACACAACTTTTGCGGTGGGAAAGGGATGAGGAATGCTGTATTTAAAGCAGTAGTAGAAATCTGGCATAATTTGCTCTGGACGCCCAGTCACTCAGGAGAAATCTGACAGCACCAAAATCACTCTTTAAGATAAAATCTTTTAAAACACAAAATGAAGGGCAATAATTTTTTTTAAGTGAAGAAGTAACAAATTATTCAAAAAATAATTCATTTATTCAAGTGTGAATACCTTGAGACTCCCTGAAAATGCAAATGCAAATAAGAAGATCATTTAGGCTGAAGAAATATATTAATTAATATAATGTTTTTACATTGATACCACTAAGAAAATGTAAATTAGCTGACATATTATCCAGAAACATCAAAGTCTACTGCTTTTCACAGGTAGTTTACATTACACAGGTAGATACCTGTGTTAGGCCCTACAACATACAACGCAAAATTTAGAAAAGCAAGCTAATCACTAAAAGCAGAATTAGAAATTGTTAGATTGTCTACCTTAGCTGGGGAACAAGGGGAGTGGAGACCACTGTGTTACAGCTCTTTAGCAGACTGAAATTATATATCTGTATGTTGCAATGAAAAATAAAGTAAGAATATTGGTTAAATGGAGAAAAATTCTTTAGTATACTGCAGTTGTCTTTCCTCCTGTGCTGTGCTTCAGATTTGCAAAGCATAAATATTATACTAAGTTATTATACTGGTGTGAAATATGTTCATCTGATTCGTGT
>NW_010543535.1:0-19395 GCF_000687285.1 Phaethon lepturus
CATAGCTTCTAGGAGGATCTGTTCCATGAATGATGGAATGATTCCATGACTGATGAAGGTGCCATGTTTGCGCCTGGATGCAGCTCAGGGCAGGTTTGCAGAAGGCAGAGGGATGACCATGGTCACGATGGTCTTTTGCGCTGCTGAAGATGCTGATGGTTTGGAATAGGATCTGGATGTGGTTGTGTGTCATTTAGGTTGTGCGAGAGTGCAACACCGAATTATAATAAAAAACTTGATAATGTTTTATAGAAGCAAATTTTCTTCTAACCTGCACTGTCCATTAGCACATATTCTTTATTGATGAGAATAATACTAATGAGTATAATGTTTTTCATATACCATGGTGTTACGCGATAATGGCATATGTACATGTTAAGGAAGGTGTCTATTAAGGAGCAGTACTCTGGTTTTGTGCAACATCTGCTTTAATGCTTAGAAAGTGGAGAGTTAACATTTTGATTATATTTGCAGATGATTCTGAAGTAAAGACATTGTAAAAGCTAGTAAGGGCAGAGATACATTTCAGAACAATCTAGAAAAATTAGATTGACGGTAAATAACAGGTCAGTTGTGGAAAAATATGGAACTGGCATAATTGCAGAAAAATAGTTAAAATGCCAAAATTACATAATGTTCTGAGTACTAAATAGCATACTAACAACGGAAGTCAAGTTAAAAACAGGTTGTGTGCCAGATTGCAAAGAAATAAGCAGGACTATAATTTCAGCTGTGTGAAAACTGTTATGTTAGACATGAAGATATTCTTCCATTTGTAATGGCAGAAATTTTCTAATCACTGAAGACATCATAACTGGGTTTCTGACATTTCTGTGCTGCCTTTATGAGTTTCCTGAAAAGTGTGAACAGCCTTCACTTATTTCTGTACTGAAAGCAAATTCTGAAACTGTAAAATGCCTGTTCCTCTGTGATTGTTTAAACAGAAACCGTAGCTCCTCCAGGATATTGGTCAGCAGCTGGGAGGAGTAAGACTACTTTTCCCTTTGTGATCTTTGAGCAACTAAATTATTCCTAGATTTTAGCTATACTATGAAATCACATTTCCCAATCTACCCTAACTACTTCTGACATTTCTGTCCTATTCTGTCTGGGCAAAGCTGTTGCTCACTAGCTGCATGATGTAGAGTAATTTAAACACATTAAAGTTCTTGAAGTTTCAGAGTCACTTTTTATTTGCATGTGGAAACCGCTTGTGCACTGTCTGGTATTTTTGTGTTAATATTGTCAGAATATTGCACGGAAAGTGAAGTGTCAGAAATGTCAGCCTAATAACAGCTTGGGTCCATGCAGGAAATACTTCCTCCCTTCAGAGGAGAAACTATTCTGTGTAACCAAAACTTAAGTAGCTGGAAAACTTTCCACTGACTGCAGCACTGGCTTCCAGCAGAAATTATTTTAAAAGTTCATTTGGGTTCTGATGACCTGAGTATCTGTTCTGCAGAATGGTTGAGAAATGAGCATCAGGAGTCCCTAGGTAAATGGTGGTTTGGGTTTGTTTTGTCGTTTTGTGCTGGTTTATTTCTTGTGGTTTGTGGCTAGAGCACAGTTACCTAATGTGATGATATAACCTATTTGCTTCTTGTGCATTGCCTGCCTTAGTCCCCAATGATGGTACTTATGTTGGTCAATGTATTAGGTTGGCTCTGTTGAATCTACAAGTTGGAGAAATAACTGTTCAGCTTACTAGTATTTGTTTTCCAGTTCATTTTTGGTAAAAGAGGAGAGGGATCCACGTGATGCTATAACGTTTTGCTCCACATTTCTTGGGACTGAGCCTCACTGCCCTTTTTCTGTGTTCATTCCTGCAGTAACCATGAATGTGTTCACAGTCTAAACCAAGAATTGCAATCCCTGGGAGCTGTGATGATTGACAGTTGTGAACACAGCCTCTTAGGCTCTAGACATTTAACTTAAAAGAAGTGGTCCCGCTGTTGCTGGTAGCGCTCCCAGCCCCAGCAGTGACAGTGGAAGAGGTCAAGGACCTGGCCCAACCCCTTGAAGCAAGGCTGGCGTTTTGCATGGGTCTGGGCCTTTCCTTGGGTCCATGTGCCTGCAGCAGCCCAGCTGCTAGAATAGCCCAGGAGGTTGCAGCATAGGGATGAGACTTTGCAATGTCAGTGATGAAGTGCTGATATCCATGTTTCTGTTTTTATTTCTCATGGGGAATTCATAAGGGAGGACTTCTGCTAGTTAATAGCTTTCAGTCATGGTACTTAAAATTTGACTAAATATTCAGCGAGTGCCATGAGAATACATTGTGAAAATGTATCCTGTCATTCAGCTGCATTATGAAAAGGGAGAATATCATCACAGTTATGGTGGTTTGAGTGCTGGAAAGAAGCAGAAGGCCCTGAAATCTTTTCCTTGACTGAAGGTGGTGGAAGAGGGTACGCTGAGCCTGCTGGCATCTTTCCCAGCCCAAGCAGAAACATAGTAGCTTAATATGACATGATAAATCAAGTGCAAAGTTGCTTTTCTTCCCATGGAGATTATATGTAGAATAATCTATGATTCCATTACAATAAAGACACACTTGTAAAATAGCGGGTGAGGGGGAAAGAGAGAAGAAACTAACAAAGTCAAAACCGGAAAGGATGTATGAGGGCAAAGCTGGCCTTCCTGGCTCTGCTGTCGAGTGTTAGGCTTTTTTGATTTTATTTGGAAGGGTAGGGGTTGGGGGCAAGTGCACTTGTTTCCTGCTGTGATTCATATGCCAGGCCATTTGTTTTAAAAAGAAAACAAAAGCAACCCAGCTACCCTGATTTCTATTCAACATGGTATGTGGGAGTCTGCATCTTGCTGTAAAATTGTGTAGTTTTATAAGAGCCTTGCTATAGCTGCCTGTGCGAAATGCTGTTAGTGCTTGCTTGCCACATTTTCCAGCTGACAGCACCATATTTATGCCTCTTCCTTTAAGTTTCCATGAATTGAAATGGCAGCATATTTCAGGGTTTCTTAGGAGCTAAATGCAATGCTTGTTTACATCCCAAAGAAAGCGTAAGAAGTGTATGAGTATGTAAAGTCCTGGACCTAATTAAATTAATAATAAACTCTTAGGGATGTTGGAAACCTGATGTGTTTTAGTTGATTGTGAAGTTAGTGAGTGCTGGGCTCTCCACAAGCATGTCAGAAGGCTGTATCTTCTTTCCAAAGAGGTGCTAATCTGAAGGCTCAATCCTGCAAGTGTTACTGGTGTAAAACTTATTTCTTCAGTTGCTCTCATGGCTTTCCAGTAACGACCGTACTAAAGTAACCCTTCACAGGGCTTTTAGATCAGTTTACTGCTATAATGGCTCTTACAAAATATGTCAAACAATGACTTGGATTTTAAAAGTATTCTGAAGAAAAATTTCGTGATTCTGGAAAGAAAAAATTGCTGTTAGAGATGTTTGAGGTGACACTGTTTTGTCTTAATTTAAGGAAGGATTGCAAAGAAGGGAGGAAAACTGCCTGGCATGGGAGTAGGAGCTCTGGGCCCGGTTGAGTCATTTGAAGCACTTTATTGCTTGTGCCTTGGCTGTGAACTCACGTTTCAGCCTGAGTAAATACACTGGCGTCTTCTGAAATACGAATATTGGTAATCCTAGTGCCACGGCATTTTGTCAAGGTTTCTACCCCAGTTTTACCTCCTAAGGTCCCATTTTCAACTTCCTAATTTTCAGCAGTTTGGGCTGGTATATTTTCAGTGCCAGAAGTTTGGTGGTTTTTTTCTTAACTATTTGCTTTAATTTGAGTAAAAAAAAAAAATACTATTTTTGAGAAGGCAGCTAGGGGAATTACATTGTTTCTTAGTGTTTGACAAAAATAAGTCCTGGAGGGCTCTTGATTGGTAAATAATGTAATACAGTGGAAACTGCTGTGGGAAACAAGAAGAAAACAGTGGAGACCTCTTAAACGGCTTGTGTGATGTTCCAGCAGCAGCGGAGAGGAGGTATTTTCACAGCTGTATTTTGTTTGGAGTTAGGGGACCTGAGGAGCTGACACTCTGGCTGACCATAGCATGAGAGCCGCTGATAGCGGATCCATAAGGATGTCAAGACCTGGAACAAAATGACTTGTGGTAGGAAGTCTGAGATGCATTTTTGAGGGCTATAGAGGAAAATAATGGCACAAAAGTCCTGTCACATGTCCCAAAGCCTATAGCGTTGTTGGGCCAAAGACACCAAAGCCCTGAGCAATCTGCTGTTACAACCATTGCCAAAAGGTTATTTTTGCCTTCATAGCAGGGTAGCAAATTGAGCATGCCTGCTGCTGTGGCAGCACAGTCCAGTCAAATGCACTCCTTTCAAGTGTGAAGGCTGCATTCAGATTGAAACAAATTTGGTGTTAGCATTATACTGATTTTTGGGTGTTGTTGGAAATAGAATCCCTTTCCCACAAGAGTCCCTTTGAAGAAGAGTTCAGTTTTCATCAGAAAGTACCCTCTGTCTTTGGATCGGGGGTCAGGACAATCCGCAGAAGTGTTAAACTCTCTATGAGTCACTAATATCAGTACTGCAGGCACCATCCGTGTAGTTGTCTGTCCTGATAATTTTTACACTGCATACCATTGTTTCTATGTCTGGAGATGCTAGGTTCCTTAATTTTTAGGTAGCTGGCTTCAGAGAAATCTGAGCACTTAAACCTTCTGAAAATGGCCTCTTTCAAGGTGCAAGGTATCCAATCTGTTAGATGACTTTAAAACATAAGCATTAAAAAAAAAAAAAGCAGGGTACAAAACCTGTGAGCATTGAACACTTCAATACATGGAATGATGATTGATTCTGTTTCTGTGGTGCTTGTGTGAACGCATCTCCTTTTATACATCTCCTGACTAAAGACTGACAGTCATGCTAAATGGGACTCAGGAGAAGTGAGTTTTGCAATATGTTGCTGACTGGGGAATTCAATAATTTAATTTCAGAATTGCTGTACTTAGAGACCTCTGCTGTAAAGGGACAAAAATCCAACATGAATACAAAGCTGTAAGAAAATTAATGAGAGAGATCTGGATGATCTTGCCTTGTTAGAATGTTTTTATTTCAGGAAATATATAGTGTGTAAAAGTAAGCTGAGCTATAATTACATGTAAGCTGGTATTTAAGCTTCTAATACAGAGAAGACCACAACTCTCTAAACTTTGTAATAAGGGAGCATTAAATTTGTATAAGATGAATTTTTTTTTGTATTCTTCTTGTTTTCTCAGCTATAAGAAAATGAGAATAACCCATGTTTAGTAGTTAATCATGAACTTTTCATAAACTCATGTTAATAACAGCTGCTGTTGGCAGTTAGATAAAATTAAACAGTAGCCAGCCTTAGCTCTAGAGGGTCTCCAAGCTTTATTTTATATAAAACAATAAATAATTCTCTATATTAGATTTCTCTATCATTATTGGTGACCAAGTGTCATCTTTCTGAGCAATGTAGAATCTCATACAGAATAAAGGACAAAGAATTGCATTTTTCATGTTAATGTTAATTTCCGTATGCTACAATTTCTTTACTCTGTATCTCAGCCAAGCTCAATGGAAATTTGTAGAAATGAAATACTGTCACTGAAATGACCCTGTGAAATGTAGAATTACACCACAGTGCCTGCTACATGATTAGAACAAAAAGTCTATTCTCACCTTTCTGCAAAAGTTTAACAGTATTGCCATAAAGCTCTGGCATTAAAAAAAAAAAAACCCACATTATTACTCTTCCAAAGAGGGCTGACAGGCATGTCCTAAAAATAATACACCACCTAATAATATAATGCAATAATACATCTAAGTTATAGTCCCATAGTATGTGCCAATATGAATACCTTGTTTTAACTTTTTAAAATGACTAATTTCATATTGGTTAGGAGTATCCCAACCATCAAGCAAAGCAGAGATTGTAGCTGATATATATTTATATAGTTATGTGCAGATACCAGAAAAAAATTCTATTAATGCACATGTACACTGAGAAGCTGACTTTAGATAATGGCTACTATATGGTGGTAGTCTACATGGCACAGATGTTTTTCATATAATTTAAGATGTCTCTTGTAAGAAGCATGGTCTGCAGGAGGGCTGGTGAGTGGCAGTTAGAGATCTATCAAACTACCACATCTTAGTGGTGACATCCTGATGTGGTTCTCCAAGCTAAATAAAATACAGAAAAATGATATAAAAAGAAAGAGCACGCCTAGGTAATTGTTACCAGTAGTGAATGTTTGCCTCTCGGAGTTCATAAGTGCAGTCAAAGCAAGCAAGAGCAGTCCTAAATAAACAAACATTTATCCAAGTGAGTCAAAATGTGCTTTAGATCTCCTTAGTACCTTCATCGAGTTGAACTTCTCACCAATTATGTTAGAATTATATATTGAAAGTATGAATCTTTTTGGGACAGGTAGAGAGCACAAGAGAAATAATGCCCATTTGAAGACTTCTGCTGAGGTTGATGAAACTCGGACTGCTTGTGTGGTTATATGACACTGCATCCAGTGTAGTTACCTTTTTAATACAAAAATGCTAATGCAGAACCTGTCATTGCTGACATTTTTGAGAAACTGTTTTAATTGTCGGAGAGCTTAAGGCTGCGAGAATTAATCAGTACATCTGAAAACTCTTCATGTGTCTGTTGTCTTCCGAATGTTTTCACTCAAACTTTTGAAAATTTAAAGCATACTAAATGCTTTGTAATTGATAGCCAAATCTTTGCTGTTTATTATCTGGCAAAAAAATCAGTACATATATTTATATTTACTGCTGGATACATTTACGAGTTGATGGCACTGGTGAGGCTGCACCTCGAATACCGTGTTCAGTTTTGGGCCCCTCACTACAAGAATGACGCTGAGGTGCTCAAGCATGTCCAAAGACGGGCAACGAAGCTGGTGAAGGGTCTGGAGCACAAGTCTTATGAGGAGCGGCTGAGGGAACTGGGGTTGTTCAGTCTGGAGAAGAGGAGGCTGAGGGGAGACCTCATCGCGCTCTACAACTACCTGAAAGCGGGTTGTAGTGAGGTGGGTGTTGGCCTCTTCTCCCAAGTAACCAGCGGCAGAATGAGAGCAAATGGCCTCAAGTTGCACCAGGGGAGGTTTAGACTGGATATTAGGAAAAATTTCTTTACTGCGAGAGTGGTCAAGCATCGGAACAGGCTGCCCAGGCAGATGGTGGAGTCACCATCACTGGAAGCGTTCAAAAAACGTGTGGATGTGGCACTTTGGGACATGGTTTAGGGGGCTTGGTGGTGTTGGGTTAATGGTTGCACTCGATGATCTTGAAGGTCTTTTCCAACCTTAATGATTCTGCGAAAGTCATGAGGGTTATGTTGTCTCTTTCATGTGGGTAAGGCTTGTGTGTGTGTTGTGGGTCTTCAGCTTCAGTAATAAGGAAAACATTAGGTTTTGAAGAGCGGAAGTTTTTATAACTACATTCAATTATATTTTCATAGGGCATCCTACAAAATGTTTATGAATCAATGTAAGAAATCATGCGCTGGTACAAAAATAGGTACAAATTTTGTTTAAGAGCATGAGAAATGAGGCAGGAAAAGTCATCTTTCTCAAAATCATGATGTTTGTGCTGGGCACTTGCAGTGCTTCATGGAAGAAGAAAATTCTTTCAGAAACATTGAGTTTTAAGTTACCTATTCCATGTAGTAAATGGCTTTTTTCTCAATAAAGGCTGAAATCTGTACTAGAAGGTAGGTATTGCAAGGGGCTGGAATGACAGGAATGGGGTTAATCCCATCTTTTTACAGTTGCAGGTGATGAAAGGGTGTTGAAATGGAAAGGCAGGCTTAAAAGGCAAGTCTAATACTATATGGTTGCTAAATCTTGTCTCTTATTTTTAAACATGTCATTTCTATACTAAACACTTGCACTGAGAAGTCTTTTCGTCACTCAAATGCATCCGTTTGGAACACGGGTAGAAAGGAGTTAAAATGCCTTCATGAACAGAAGCCAGTAGCTGGATAGTGTGAAAATTGAGCAGTTTGGCCAAAGCATTTATAGCAATGGAAAATATTTGTGTTAAATCATATTGAAGTCTAGAAAACCATCTGAAGCTCTAGTATGTTTTGTAATAGAGATTAATAAAACTTTATGCTAATGTGTCATAAAGAAGAAATAGCTCATTTAGGTACAGTATGTTCCTTATCTGACCTACTTAGATACTCTGTTTCACAGTTACAGGCTTCTAACAGACCTTGGCAAGAAATGCTACTTCCCATTTTGTGCCTGTTAAGCCTTTTGAGGGTGGAAAGCTAATAATAGCTAAACAATTTGTAATTTTTTAAAAATTTTGTCTTCGAAGAAGAAAGCAATACAAAGATACCCACTTCTTACATAGGGTGCTCTTGCTTTTCAAGAGGTATGTGGGTATAGGGAAGAGTTTTACAGTCATTCTCTCGTGGCATAAAAAAATGGTAGAGGAGGAAGAGGAGACAGAGCCTTTTTACAAGTCTTTTATTTTCAGTTGTACTTTTTGAGATTAGATAGAAAGAGAACCTGAACTGTGAAGAAAGTGGAAAACCATACATACATGCTGCTCAATCCTGCAGGCTACCTCATATGGGGGGTCCATTATCCTAAATGCAGCTGCCTCTGTAAAGAAGTGTGACAAAATCATAGCAACCCTATGACTGGAGATGTTGTGAAAAGCACATGCAAGGAAAACTCATTTGGCTTTAGCACAGTAAAAATATGAGTAATTCTTCGGAGCTTTATGTGACCAATTGTCTGTGAAATGTGTTCATTTCTTCTCTGCTAGGAAGGTGCTGCTGGGGTCAGACCACAGATCGAGGCAGCTTCTCGGAAATGTGCCTCCAGGGACAGGAACTTCAAACCAAGCGCCCTACAAACAACCCATTCTGGACAGCATTTGCAGCACAGTACTTAATAATACTAATAATAGTAATAAAAGTCTTCCTTGAGTAACTGGTGACTTGCCAGCTGGGCGTTTTCCAAAATTCATTGACTTGCTCTTTTTCAAGATTGCCTGCACAGGGGGAAAAAAAGAGAGGTGTATCTGAAAGTATCTGCATAAATGCAGTGGACAGGAATAAAGCTTGCAAGCTGACTTAAGTTTAAATAATAAAATCCTTGTCTCTGGAAAAATGTCATGCGAAAGAGCAGAGCTGATGTCTGGTATTGATGTAATAGGAAACTCTTGAGACTGGTATCATCTGAAAAGGTGCCTGGTCAGATACACATTCCCCAGAGTTTGTAGCCTGAATGGCAGAGTAAAGTGAGACTAAGAAGCCTCCCACGTGACAGGGTCTTCATAGAAGCTTTGTCATTATGTCCTTTGTCCAGCCCTCAACCAAACCTTTAAATTGTCATCACTTCGGTAAGGAGAGCCTTGTAGAGAGAAGGTTTATCTGCACACAGTCCTGTGCTTCAGATGTGCAGAGGGAGGTCTCCTGCATTGGGCGTGCCGCTGTCCACGCAGGGGAGTGTGTGCGCATTGAAAGGAGAAGTGTCATGGCCCTACCACTATCTTTTGTCCTAGAGTTTGTTCCTATGCGTCAGGTACTCTGCAGGGTAGAGGTAAAAGGTTTACCTGATGAAGGCAAATGGCCTGCAAATATTCTCGCACCTATCTGTCATTCGGGAGGAAAAGTGGGAAACAGAGCAACCCTAAGCCTTAAAAAGTTTCTTCATATGACAGTCAATGAAAACAGACTTCTTGCCAAGATAGTGAAACTGTCACTGCACATGCAGCTGGAGCGGAAAGATCTTCCTGAAAAGTTTTCGCAGAGTGCTTAAAGAGATCCAGAGGAAGGGAATTGGTATTCGCCTCCCATCATCTCTCCCCATGCTCTTTTCTGCACTTTCCCCTTTGTTTCCATTTTGCCTTTATGAATATGTTGCTTTTATCTGAGTTGAAGTTTTTACGCTTGTTTTTACTGAATTGCATCTTGTGTTTTCAGACCATTTCTTTAACCAATCGGTATCTTTCTGTGTTCGCCCGGAGTTTCAGCAGATGTCAAATCCCTTCACTTGGTATTGTCATCAAATTTAATACCAGTGCTCTTTAATGCATTTTTTTTTTTTAAGTCATGAATGGGAATATTGAGTGATAGGACCCAGAACAACACCCAGGGGAAGTTTGCTTGATTTAAAAAAAAAAAAAATCTGGAATAGGAGCTGGTTTAATTTGTCTATCATTTCAGAAGCAGCATGGCAACACCTGGGTCGTTCCTGGCAGATGCCTGCCTGACTGCTCTTGGAAGTCTCGGTGGCCAGTCCGCATCCCCCTGACTTACTGCAGCGTTTTTCTGTTTCCAGTTTAAGAGTGTTGGGTTTTGGTAACTACTTTCAGAGTATTGTCTTTCAGCCAGATTTTCACTCATTCATTCTCTGTTAGTTCTCAAAGATACTTGTTAATGCAGCCTGCCGCAGGCAGTTTCCTAAGTATGCTACCTGAATGTCATTAAGTCTAGCTCATTTCTAAATGTCAGATGTTTCTAACTACTGTCTTAACTTGCTAGTTCCAATGCTACACCAATCCTTTTTGTATTCAGCCATAGTAATTTGACACAGTTTCCACTATTATTTTCATGTTAGCCAGTTAGGAAGTGAAGTATGGGACCAGTCGTTCTGTCTGTGTGTTTTCAATGGGTGGCGGTTTAGCTGTCAAACAGTGAGCTTTTCTCTGCTTGCCTCTTAAATTTTGAACAGCTTCTTTTGCAGTTGCCCAGCTTTAAAAGTCGCTTGACCGCACATTTGGAGAGGAGAATTTTTCCTAGGGACACTCCAGAAGGCACTAGGGAACATAATACTGTGTGTACTTACAAAATTGTCTGTGCATTTTTGTAAGGTAAATCTTGCTAAGGAAATTAAGAAGAGAATACAAGTCATTACAAAATATCTGGCACACTTGGTGACAGAAGGTAGAATAAAAATCTTCTTGGGGAGAGGGGAACCAAAACCAAACCATACTAGCCCTTATTTAATCAGTGTCTACTTGCTATGTGATACCAAAAACCAGAATTTGAGAACCAGCTGAAAAGTAGAGTGAAGGTGAAGAACAGATTAATGGGGCTGTGAAGTGCATTTAGCAAAGAGCTACCTGGCCAGAGAGATAGATCGCAGTCTTTGTTCTCATAGTAAAATGCATTCAAGTAAAATCAAAATAGTTTGGTTTAATGGCACCTCATTTTTTTGGTCATTAGGTTTTCTCTGCACTGTCTTGATGGAACGATGCATATCTGCTTTTGCTTTGAGTGCAGGAAAATACCTGTTCGGGCTGGCTTTATTACTTGATTTTATTTTTCCGCCCCCCTGCCCCAAGTAGTAATAAAGCAGTTTCTTGACGAAACAGTAAAATGAAACACCTGTCTGTACATTTTGAAATGTTTGTTACCTTTCCGTGTAAGGTGTGTTGAAACAAGGCTTACCTGAACGGTGCAGAGAGGATCTGTGACTTCAGAGTAGCTGTGCCTTCTGGAGTCTCCTCTCTGCAGGAGGAGGGCTGTGCCTAGCGCGCACCTTCCCCTGCCCTGCCTGCACCTCTCTGCTGCACGTGCCGAAACCGGGAGGATGGCGGTCAGCCTCTCACCGGGGGTAACTGGGCAGGCGGTGTGCCGCCGTCTGGTGCAGAAAGGATGACTGAACCGGTAAAGATCTCTGAGAAGGGCAAGGAAGACCTCAGAGGAGTAGAAAGGGGCTGAGAACCAGCAGCACAGAGGGTAAGACTGCTGTTTGTAGGTATGTTGGGCTGGGGCCAGTATATAGTGGTCTATGAAGACTTCTTGGTGCTAAAGGCCAGTACAAGAAAAAGTTGGCAGGTCTTGAAAGACTTCCAGCGTGAAGATTAGATGTGAGTGTCTAACAATTGGGGTTAGGAAAAGTCTCCCAGTAGGAGTCTCAGAGCAAAATATTCAACTGCTTTGTATGTGTATAGGACGAATACGCAATGCGGATGCTTGTAGCAGGAAGATTTTGAGCTTTCTGCCTTCAGACCACCTAGGCCTGACTTTGTGAGTTTGTAAGTCAGAAGGATGTTCCTCCTTACTTGAGGGCAGTTTTAGCCAAGAGCTTTTGTTGTCAAATACTTGGATTCAGCTTCATCTAGCCAACGTTTCTAAATGTTAAGTGTAATAGGTCTTTCATCTCAGAGAATTATAGGCTGGCATTAGACGGTGGAAGCAAAAGCAAAAAGCAACCAGGAACGTCACCAGTGTCTGTGATATTTCCATCATAGTGAGCTGTAGATCACATAATTTAGATAGATGGAGTCACATCAAAACTTTGGGGTTTTATTTGAACTAAACCACTGAAAGTTTTGAATTTCTTAATTATACATTTCAGTATGTTTAAATGTAACAATACAGTTAATGTGGACATTTTTCCTAAGAAATTGATTTATGGAACAAGTTAACACTCTAGTCTGAATATATTAAAAGGCAAGAGTATAAATATAAACACTAATAAATTGGGCAAACTGATAAGTATATAGAAAGTCAGTATTCTTATTTTTTTTTAATGAAGGTATTTTTCTAATTTAAAATCTTTCTCTGATGTATATTCTGCATTGGTTCAGAACCTACTGTTATCTGAACCCTTCATATCTGTATTCTAGTGGTACTTTTATATATATACTACATATGCAGAATTACCAGCAAGTTTTCAAAAACTGTATTTACCTGTGCCAATTTCTCTCCTAATTGTGTTATATAAATATAAAATAAAAATAAATATAAAACTGTTAGGTAAACAAATCTGAATTGTATCTTAATGAAGTTTCCAGGGTTCATCTGTCTGGGTAGTAAAGCCAAATAGGTATTTTTATCATGTTCCAGCTTCTTCGCTTCATTGCATATAGTGATGTGGAGTGAATTAAATGTTTAGGTTTGGGGTTGGGGTCTTTTTTGGTATTTATGATTTAAAAAATGAGGAGTAACCACAATGTTTTGAAAGGCAAGAAAGGAAGCAGAAAAAACAATTTCAGAATGGTTAAAAAAATAATTCTTATGCTACGTTTTTTTCATGGTCAAAAGTGATATTTTGACAGTATGACAGAGGAAACCAATTGTAGCTACAGAGTCTCTTACAAATGGTGGAAGAAATTGCAATGAGTCACTTTGTATTCCAGTGCAGACTGATCAGTGGGGTTTTGCTGTGTTAACCTTTTCTGCACACCTCTGAAAAAGTTCCCTCTGTTAAGGCTGGTATGGCTTTGCTGACCTCAGCAATAGCAGGGTTTTCATTTTAGGTTGGATTTAGGCTGGGCAAAGTCATTCTGCTAAGTTGCTAGTTTTCAAGTTATGGTCCCTAGCCCCCTTCCTGCCTTTGGACCACAAAGGGCTCCATGACATGATGACGGAGAACATTTTATTGTTTCAGATGTATAAAAATCTGTGAAGTTTCTAAGGATGTCCACTACTCTGCTGGGAATAATAATTAAACAAAGAAGGGGAAAAACAGACAAGAGAGACACACCTATAAAACACAGGAGGCTGAAAATAAGCTGCAGAAACCACCCCCAACCTATTGTTTCTGGCAGTCCTTTCTGGCCTGGGTACATACTGCCAGCCACAGGCGTCCTGTTCCAGTTAACGCTCCTACCAGTGGAGCCCCCCAGTGTTTTCTGTAGTGGGAAATTTTTCATGGTAGAAGAAAAAAATCAGGGAGGAAATTGCATAGAATAAAATGATAACTGGCACTGGGGAGCCGTGAACTGATGTTGATTGTGGGTGGCTTTCCAGCTTCTTGCTTAAATAATTTTTTGTCTGGAAGCAGAGCAGAACCAATCCTCTTCTGATTACTCACTGACACTTCAGCTTATTTTGAAGGTGCAGTTCTTAATGATTAGGGGTGATTGGTGGGGGAGTTGTCCTTCAAAGCCATGATTTCCAGACCAGAAGACTCATCAGACAATTATTAAACTGTTCCTTTCCTTTAGCCTTCAGATGATCTAAGTAAGGGATGGTATGCCAGTAAAGGTTGTATTGGTGCTTTGAGATGGTGACCGAGTGAAAAGAGCAAAGCAGGATTTTCGCAAGACATGTTAAATTTGGCAGTAGCTGGATCCCAGCTCCTTTAGACTGCTGCTTGTGATTCCCACCAAGGGAAAACCCTGCTCCAGGAAAATAGTCAAAACTCCACATTTTCCATATTGGCTTTCACCCTTCATCTCTACCCAATTCTTTCCATGTGATATCTGCATTGTTCAAATGGAGTGATCTTGTTTCGGTTGCTATTGAAGGGCCTTCAGTTCATACATAAGCCCATTTACCACCTCTTCCTGTACTCCACAGTCATTTTTTTGGAAAGGTTTTTTCCAGGATTGCAGTTATTCTTGTTTTCTGTGGTTCTGAACTGGACACACTAATATTTGTCCTTAATCCTGGTGACTGACCGTATTTCTCTGTATAAACTTGGCTTGCTTCAAGCAAAACCCCCACGCTTCAGTGATTCCAAGAAAAAAGGAACATAACCACAAGGTTTCCCCAAAGATTTTGCATACGGCTGATTCACTTAACCTCAAAGATAATAAATTATGGAAAAACTTGGACTGCTTCCACGTATTCACTATGTTCTGTAATAAAGCTGAATTCTTTTTTTTTTTTTTTTCCTGACAAAGAGTGCAGGAGACTATGTTCAGTCAGCTCAAGTGTGCTGTTGAGCATGTTTGTGGAATGCATAATACCACTGTTTTGAGACTTGATTATTCTGTCTGACTTGTTTCTAATGCCTTAGGCTTTCATGCTATTACAGGAAGGCGGAATATATTATGACAGAAAATTTACTTTTTAAAGAGTAAATCCTCTCCAGGAAAAAAAAAAAAAATCTAGAAGTGTCTTGTCAGGCAACAGACAAGAGCATGTCTGTTTAGTAAATGTCTTTAGTAAAGCTTTATTAAAGGACTTCAGAGAAGTCATCCTAATAAATTAATGACACGGGTTGCTTCAGGGCAATGGACGAGGTTCTCAATGAGGAAAGATGACCTCCTCTTCTATTGCTTTATCTTTTCCACCAGAGAAAGCCTCTTCTCTTCTTGTGGCACTTGGTGATGTCAAACACATGCTGTCCGTGCCAGAGCATATAAAAGCTGCATAATAATGTTCTCCATCTTAGATAAGCTTGTTGTGTTGATGTAGTTACAGTAAACACTTGAACTTATGAACGGTGGTTTCAGTGTTTATGGTATCCATTCCGAAGTTGCTGATTTTTACTGTGCAACTGTCCTTTTTGTACTATGTCATCTCTTAGTAGACAATAGTTCATTGATTGTCTTTACCTTGGTATTTCTTCATTGTTGCAATACTTATAATGATGATTTTTTTCTTTTGTTTTTAAATTAACCTAGTCTCATAAGTGTTTTCTGAGAAGTGGCCCTACATGTGAAAGCAGCATCCTGTCTTAAGTTCATAAAATTTATAAATACCCAACTTGGGAGTCATGCTTAATAAGCTTTTCAAGGCCTCTTCTTGTTTTAAAAAGTCATCATCCTCCCTGCAGGTTTTCTGCAGAAATATTCTGACCTAAGTGCGCATTTTTCAGATATTTCTGCATGCATTAAGGCTCCTGTAATGCGGCCCCTGTTTTGCAAGCAGAATGGAAGCAAGCCCAATTCTTTGATACAGTGATCAGTGAGAGCACGTGCAGGGCTTCCGCCGGATTACGGGACTGGACAGCATAGCCCAGAGCCTGCCCGTTCCACTCCATCGCAGCTGGATTTGTTATTTTAGTGTTTTTTACTTAGAGTATAGTATGAATCATACAGCAAAAAGGGTTCACTTTTATTGCTGAAAACAAATACTCATTTTAAACTTGAAGCCAAAAGAATTCAGACTATTGAATTGATGTGGCACGCTGCGAATGCTGAAATCTGCTCCGGTTCCTATGCCTGAGGAGCAGGAGTAGGAGATCTGGCAGGGAACTAGCTCAGAACATGGCATTTGGGGCAGCGTAAGGGAGTGGGGAATGTCTGCAGCTTTCCTTCCTCTGCTTTTCATTTGTAAGCTATTCTGACTAGGTTTTAGATCAGTACTCTTTAATTTTCTTGATCACTTGTGTCTGTCTGGCAATTAGTTGCTGTCACCATTAGTTGCTTCTGGATTTGAACAAGCAACTGCCATGAAAAAGGCCTTTATAAAATGGGCCAAAACTGTTCTGTCATCTTGTAAATGGATACAGTAGTAACTAGACTATGCTGAAAAAAAAAAAAAACAGGCCACATTTAAAAAAAAAAAAACATTTTGAGAGCAGAAATCACACCTACAAGATGCATGTTCAAAGCATATTTTGATGTCATTTTAATCATTAAAAAATTACAAAGAAAGGAAAATGCAGCATGCATCTAAGAACATAGATTACTGATACAGAAGGTTGAAATTAGTTAAGTTATTGGCTCCTTAATTTTAAAGAATATCTCAAAAAGGTTTCCGTAATTCAGCTCAGACACTCTTGATGCTGCTCGGTAAGATCCTGTGTAAACTAATGACTGTAATGATCTGTTTTCTCAAGAGAAGGTGGTAATTCAAATTCTTCTCTACAGCAAAAGGGGCCGTGATAAGTGACTGCTAAAGATCTAGTTAATATGTACGTAGTTAATATTCCTTTTTATTTGGGTAAGCCTATGTTTTGGGGAGAAGAGAAATATATATGACTATTAATGTATCCTTCTTCATACCAGTTATAAAACTCAATTTTTTTACTCTCTTCAACAAATTTATAGTTTTCATATGTTTGTGGCATTTCTAATGTGTTAACTTGTTTAGACAACGAAAATACTTTTTTAGTATGGATCCAAATGGAATAATTTTCCTGACACAATGAGAAAACTATAAGAGTTATTTTTGTCAACAACAGTGGCAGTCTTTGAGCTTAATTAATTACAAAGAGGAGAACGTTGCTATGAACTACCTAGTAACAGCCTGATCCTACAGGAAAGTTAAATCCTGAATGAGTGTGAAAGGAGAGGCACTAACAGAGCTTTGCTTGCTCCCCTCCCAGGTGTAACTCTGGGTTATCCTGAAATGATTCTTTTCAAGTCCATCTCACTGTGTATGGAGTAGCTACTTTACTAGAAAGCCATATGCAACTCTTAGCAGTCTGGGAACTGAGTTACTTCCCTGGCAATTGGAATTGTATCAGAGGAATGGATAATAGAAATTATCCTGAAGATAGGGAATCAGCCATATTATCTAGGCATTAAAATAGTCAACTGGGTTGTTCAAAGAGTGGATATTTGTGTCAAATGTGTAGAAAGATGAGTTTCTGGTATGCTTCAGGAGATGGATTCGTGATTTCAGATGGCCATCAAAAAGTTATTGTTCAGGCTTTTGTAATTGTGCGAACTGTTGCAAGATCAAGGTACATAGATCTGTAAAAGAATGAGTTTGGGGTATTGGGACACACCTTTAGATGAGTTGGAAGCCTTTTGACTCAAGTTTTTGTAACTTCATAACCTATGCTAGAAAAGCATAGGAAAAAAAAACAGGAAGCAAAAATAATTCTGCAAAGTAATCCTGACTTTTTATTGTACGTGGAAATTCATCACACTTACTCACATGCAAACTTCTCCTTCCTGCCTCCTGGATCCAGAAATCTCTCTGTTTTTTCTGTCACTCCAAAAAACAGTGTGACACGGTGTCCTTTTGGCCAGATTGATGAGAAGAGCTCTTTGGTGCCAAATTAAGTTTTACTCCCACTCGCCTGCGTTGCGCCAGAATCTGGGGCATCCCACACCCCAGGATGGAGATGCTCACAAGCAGGACGTGCTTTTTACAGATTCCCTCCATGTGACATTCGGATATCTAGTAGGCACTTGTAAAAATGATTCTCATACTCCATACTGATGTAAGGTTAGAGCAGAGGTATTTTTGCTGTCTTTGGCACAAGTGTGACTGAAAAGAGAGGCATATGTAGCCCAGGGGGAACTTTTAGACTTGCTGCAAGGTTTCATTTTCTGCTGGGACATGTTGGGAAAGGTCCCGATTAATCCTTCGGGAGAAGGGTTCAGGAAGGACAGTTGTGGGGAAGAAAGCCTATGGGTGTATGTGGGAGGGTGTATTTTATGTATCAATGTGTGTTTCTAAGTAATGAGTAAAAAGTCTGCCTTTTTTATTGTAGCTAACTAGGAAGGGAGCACTTAAAATTTTTAGAAGCTTTTTTTTTCCCTGGAGTCTTTCATCTGAATTAAAAGAGCACCTTGAAAAGGCAGGTGTAATTACCTCAGAATATAACTCCCATTCGATACTGTTCAAGAACAAAAAGGTGTCTTGGAGGTTGGGGAAAATCCATGTTAGAAGGGAGGTAGGTGAATGCTTCTCCACTCGATCAGACCAAAATCTAATTAAGGCCTTTGATACTTTATTTAAGAAATATTTTTAAGGTTAACTTTGCTCACTTGCTTAAAATGTACAAGGATGCAGCTGACCGTTTTTGTCATGCAAATAATTGAGTGCTGTCATTATTTTATTAAAGCTGCCTTGGCCCATTTAGTTTTATGCTAAAATGACAATGTGCATCTAGTCTTTTATCACAAATGTAGCCAAAACCAATTACTTTTGCTTCTCTCTTGTTTAAGTAGAGGGTTTTTATTTTCCTTGAATTACTTGACACCACAGAATGGCTGGGATAGAGATACACTGGTTCCATGAATTAGCGAGTTTTGAAGTTGCATTGGATGACTTTTGTTTATCTCCATCCTTCTTCTTTTTGTAGGAAATTCCACTTATTTGGATGACCACGGACCACCCCCTCAAAAGGTGAGCTGTTGTTATTTTGTATTTGCTTTCTTCTTGCTTTTTTTTTGGTTTTGTTTTTTAACTAATTGTATATTTACTTGTGTGCAAAGCAACTCTGCTGAGTTTACATCAACAGCACTTGGCCTTTCTGACTTTTTTCCCCTGAGTATTTTCAGGCATTTGTAACTAACTTGAGTTAAGTCCCTGTGTGATTAAACTAATGGAATTTTTGTCATTGAGTCAAGTGGAGGCAGGATTTTAGTGATGTTCTGTCTGTCAGCACATTCATGCAAAAATGAGACGCCACAGTTGGAGCTAATACAGCAAGTGAAGATGGGCTTTTTGCTGGCAGCAGTTCCAACAACATGGGCTCTGCTGCAGGTGCAATGCTTTTAAGCAGAGCAGTAGGATATATTTAATGAATGTGTGTAATGAACCCTTTTATAGGGATAGGGTGTGCTGTTCCCATCATGTATGACTGTGCAGCATTGATTTTTTCCCTAACCATCATCATTGCAACTCATGACATTTCAGGTGAGGACCAGCATCATGATGGTTTCTTCAAGAGGAAAAAGTAGAAGCAGGCATTTAGTGTCTCTTGTTTTGTTTTCTTTTGTTTTACCCTGTGTTGGTTTATTCTCTAAAACACGATTTAGTGTTTGTGTCTGTCTTTCCAGGCAAGAAGGTTATCCTTTTGTATAGTAAATATATATA
>NW_010543536.1:0-847 GCF_000687285.1 Phaethon lepturus
GGAGCCGCCCCTGCAGCCCCCACCACTGCCCAGCCCTTGCCCGCAGACCCGCTACGTGCTGCGCTTGTCTGCAGCCTTCTCTTGCCCATCTTCATGCAGGTGCTTGTCCTGGAAGGGGAGCCATGGTCTCCCGTGGCTTCCCCGGCAGAAAGGGAGCCCGGTGCTCACCCTGCCCGCAAGGCTCCAGCAGGTTGTTGCCGCTTTCCTCTCCCGCCGTAGCCTGCGTGGTTTGTTTGTGGGCTTGAGGACCAAAGCGGCGTACAGAGCATCCCTGCGCCATCGCTTCGGTGCCTTCTGGAAGGTGACCATTCCTTTCCCATCAGTTGAGCCTCTTGCGCAGCAAATGGGTCACGCAGGGGAGATTTTCTTGCTGGATAAGCAATTAGCTAAAATAAACTACTGAAAGGACAAATGATGCAGGACTCCTGCTGTGTAACGAACTGATTGACTTTGGTATTTGCGGGATGTTCCTTCTATTTTGTGTAACCCTGGCTAAAAGGCTCCTCCGTTTCCTCCTGCTCTTTGCTGCCGCAGCGAGCGAAGAGGGTGTTAGGAGTTGTTTTACACGGTTAGAAGTAAAGTGAAGTGATAACTAAGAGAACCTTTATACGTTTTCTGGAGAGGCAAAGCTTGCTTCGTTGGCGTGTCCAGGAGCGCCGGTTCGATTTGTTTTTCTGGGGTGGTGTCGGGGCCCTCCGCAGCCTCGCGAAGCTCGTCCAGAGCGGCCTTCACTACAAACAAGCATGGCGGCAGGGCCCGGCGCGGGGTCGTCGTCCGCCTGCTTTCGCAGAGGCCCTGGAAGCACCGGCTGAGCTGCCCCGAGTGGAAGATGGGCCGCTCCCGGGAC
>NW_010543537.1:0-263 GCF_000687285.1 Phaethon lepturus
CTTCCAGCACATGCAGGACGCCGCGTTCACTTTGCTGGCTTTGGGAATAACCTGGTGGCATTGCTAAAGCCCATGGTTTCCTAGAAGGAGACAGTCTTGGGTGGTTTAATTTCTGTAATTGTAGATGCCTCCACTCTATGGCCCAAAGACAACATGCTGTACCGTGGCAGCGCTGCAGAGTAGGATGTGCAGGGTGTGGAAACACCAAACTGGCTAAACTGTTTTTTTTTTTTTTTGGGGGGGGGGGGGGGGTTTGTGTTTGT
>NW_010543537.1:294-1919 GCF_000687285.1 Phaethon lepturus
TTTTGTTTTTTAAGAGCGTATAAGTTACGTGCACGTGTCCTTACATGCTAAGTAAGTGTTAATTTATGTAGATAAATGTCTAAATACATAGAAGAGATACTAATGCTCCTGAGGTTTGTAACAGTGCCTACCAAAGCACTTGTTTCTCTTTAGGTGCAGTTCACAGCCACAGCCTTTTTCTCATGTGTGTTTTGTTTCTCGGTAGCTGGCTGTGGGACACCAACAACATTATTGTTTGCTGAGCTAAACAAGCAGTACAAAAATCAGACTGAGTTTCCTGTGGGGAAGACTGTGAAGTACACTTGTCGGCCTGGATATGTGAAACATCCACAAATATCACCAACTGTTACGTGTCTTGAAAATCAAACGTGGTCTGAGGCCCGGGAGTTTTGCAAACGTATGTTTTGCAGATGCTTCTAGTATGTTTGAATTGCAGTGTGACGACTGAAGCCTTGTAATTGCTCCTTTTCAGTTCCTTCTACTTGGGAGGGTTTGGGCAGACTCCCAGAATTAGTGTCCCTTTTCCTTTGGCACTGAGTTAAACAAGCTTAAAATCAGGTGTTCTTCTGCCCAGGGAGAAAGTGCGATCATCCAGGAGAACCGGAGAACGGCAGAGTTATCGTCACAACAGATCTCTTCTTCGGCTCAACAGTGAATTACACCTGCAATGAAGGGTGAGTCCCAGCAGAGCCCCTCTGCCTCGCTGAGGTGAAATCAGCAGCGCTTCTGCTCTCCCTGCAAGCCGCAGGCGCCGCGCGTCTTCCCGCAAGAGACCAGCGCTTGTGGCTCTGAGCCCAGAGCAGCCCGGCGCTGCCTGCACAAGGCGATGCTGGAGGATAAACTGGAGCTCTTGGGTGCTGGGAGAAAACAGAAATCGTGCAAACTATCAGGGGAAAACTCAGAATCCTTTGGGTGGTTTAAAACGGTTTTGGCACTAAAGAAATTCTGGTCTTCGCAGCAGTCTATTTCTATTCTAATTTCTAGTCCAAATGGCAACAGAAATTGGAGAAGGGGATTTACTTATCAATTTTAAAGTGCCAATCAGAGGGCACAACCACCTGAATCTGGTTGTGTGGAGCATATGAGGGGAAAAGGGGGTTTTATTTTGGAAGCTTTGGCTTAAACCAGAAGAAGTGGTTAAAGAGGACTTTTCTAGAGGACAGAAGGAAGGGGAAGGGGCACGGCAGCTCCCTGAGCCCCCCAGGGATGTGCTGCTTGTGCTGGCCGAGGGGACCTGCAGGGAGGTCCCCACGTGAGCTAAGGTTCGTAGCTTTAAAATGGCAGTATGAGGTGGTGACCAAGGCAATACTTGGTTGCTGTGGGAGATGCGACCTCCAGAGACAGTCCTGTAGTGACAAGAGTGGCTTGCTTTGACCCCAGGCACAGGCTGGTTGGAGCATCCCAGCGGCACTGTGTGATTTCGAGCTCTGGGACGCGAGTGAGGTGGAGCGGCGACGTTCCTGCCTGCCAGAGTAAGTACACTGTGGCAGGAGCTAAGCAAAGACTGGTGAGAAACCAAACACAGCACAAAGAGATTCCGCTCAGTGCTTTCCTTGGGAAAGATCTTCCCAGGCAAAGACAGAGAGCATCACCGGAGAGACGGGTTCATCCCCATCGGTTCCCTT
>NW_010543538.1:0-2835 GCF_000687285.1 Phaethon lepturus
CGAGGAGATGAGGGAGGTGTAAGAAAAGGCAGTAAGAGGCAATGTCCTTCCCCCCACGCCCTAAAACCAGAGTTCCCCCCTTCACATCACAGTAAACGTTCAAATCAATGACATCATTTGGTCAGGGAAACCAACAGCCCTTCTTTTGCTTACGTATTTCTTGTTTTGAATTGTTGTCACTATTTTGCTCTTCTTTTCTCCAACTTTAAGAAATTTTGCTGGGATACAAAAAAAAAAGGTTTAATTGTATAGGTTAAAAAAAGGTTAATTTGTAAAACCAAGGAATGCTACATGAGAAGCAACCAGAAACAATCAGGTGATGTTTATTAGCACTGATATTAGATTTACCCTAGTTTGTGCATCCTGACTCAGAACAACAACAAATCGTCAAACCAAAAGCCTAAATTTAAACACGCTTCTATACAGTTAACACAGCACTGCCTGCTGCAGTCATATGCAAAAATGTATTAATGAATTCACTGGCGTATCTGGCTACAATACAAATTAATGCCAAGGCATTTTAGTTCATCCATTTTTCAAATCCCCAGCATCACTAGAGACTGCCAATCAAGGACTAAGCAAATTAAGTGTTCTCTTGAAGGACTTGATTTGTCTCTGTACACACATCAGCTACAGCATTCCTGTTTGGTTAAAAACAGGAGGAATCAATTTGTCTTACCGTCACGTTATCCAAACACGGGCTTCCAAAACTATGATTAAAACACTTTCATACAACCTTGGCAACGTTAACTTACCAGCTATACACTGGAAAGGAACATTAAGTTATAAAGAAAGAACAGAGAAAGAATGAACAAATGCACTATTCTTTAGACAGCATACCTCCCCCCAAAACAGACCAAGAGCTACTATTTTCCAGAGTCAACATTTCACAGAATTTTATTCATAATGAAACAGAAGTCATCTTATCCCATATATTTTTAAAAAGTGCTATTTTTTTTAAAAAAGGTGTAAGTTCCCTAAAATGTACTCTTTAATCTACTAACAACAGTACAAACTCAAAAAGTACTTATCAATGAATTCATCTTATTTAAGAAGCTCCAGTATAAGGAGCTTGAAATAGAGTAATGAAAAAATATTCAACTAGGAGGGAAGGAAGAAAAACCTTGATACTGAGGAATGTATAAATAGCTTATTTTTATATTATCCTCACTATCTGAAAATCCCACATGCACACAAGAGTGAGGTAATCTGAATTACCTGGTAGAAAAAACATAAAATATTTTGGGCCTCCTACAACACATGTTATGTTATCACCGCACTTCCCAGACTCTGGTTGTTCAGATCCAGACCATGTCTAGAGGGACACTCAGAAGCTTGAAGATAAATGAAATGGAGATGAGAAATCAACGGGTGCAAGTTAACAGCAACCTCACTCCCCACAGCAAACACTCTTAGGGGTAAAACAGCCCCTACTTTCCATAGCACAATTCTTCACAGACCTTTTTCCACCTGGAAATCGCTTCACCTGGGGAAGCTATCACAAAATGTTGATTGTGCTAACTTCCAAAACAGTGCTTTCACTCCATTCTAAAAACATTATGGTATTTTTAATTTTCACTGGTTTATCGTCGTGCATCTTTAAAGGTGCCATCCAACTTTTAAGGCATATTCTTAAAGAAAAATCAAGAGTATGCACAAGGGAAATTAGTGTGGCATGACTACACTGTAACTGCATTCCCCCAGGCAGAAAGGCCCTAAAACATTTCAGTGAAAGAGACCTTTTTCAGGTAATTTATCAAGCAGACTACCATCAACCTCATGGGGGATCATTCTTCCTAGGAGCAAGAAACTGTAAAATTATATTTCACAGAGGGTGGCGGAAAAAAAAAAATCCCAACTCACCGTCATGATTATTCACACTCAAAGTAACACCAGTATTTCTTTCGTGTTCATTACTTCAAAAAACACCATGTTTGGAGTTTCTAAGGCCTCATTAAAATAGCTAACTACACTTATAGAAAAATTCAGAAGTTACAAGGGTGCTTGGAAACTACAGCCGTGGAAGAGAAGCCTATGACTTGCTAAATCAATGCATCACCAACAAGGTACAATTTCCCTGCCCTCTACTTAATCCTGTCTTATAAAAGAGGCAGCAAGTCAGAGACCTCCTCTTCTACCGTTAGACACTGCAGCTTTGATTAGATGTCATAATCAAAAGAGAATCAAGATACCATATTGCCACCTGCCAGTATTTCAGGATGGAAAAGGGTAAGGTCCTGTCCATTGATCCCCACCACACGAGCAACAACTCTTAAAACTCTTTTAGGAGGGAGGTATCATGGGTCTGTGGAGCCTGTTCAAGCAGTGAAAAGCAGTTAACACTCGTTCTGACTCACAAAAGGAAAACAGCCAAGCTGAAGACATCCTAAGAGACAGCTTATATTTAGAAAAAGACAGAGGGATTTGCAAAGTGATGTAATTCCTGAAATATAAACTACTCTGACAGAGGGCAAAATAAGATGAGAGTAACATATTTCTTTAAATAATGGTAAATATTTCCTTGAACTTCGGACTTCAGCAGCATCAGTGCAACACGAGAGGACAAAGAAGGCAGATGTTCTAAGTTTTACTTTTCCATTAGCAAAGCTAGTTCAAACACAAGGCAGGGAGGGCAGCGGTGGCCGTTTCACTGGACTGTCAAGGTTACGCCTAAAACATTGTGTTGGAAGGAGACCAGTAAATCCGCTCAACGTTTGCTGGCCGGTTTAGCGCTGCTCTTCCCCACCCGCAGAATCTCCCCAGGAGGAACGACGGGGGAACGACCACCGCCGGGCTGCACCAGGGGCTCCCGACGGCGCGCAGGCTTGCGGGGGG
>NW_010543539.1:0-34892 GCF_000687285.1 Phaethon lepturus
CTCAGCCGGGGTCCCACAGCCAGGGTCCCCACGCGAGGCGGGCTCCACTCAGACACCCCACTACCAAGGGACGGGGAGACGTGGAGAAGGCAGGTGAGCCTGATGGTGTCTGTCCCCAGAGCGGTTTCACAGACCCTCTCCTTCCAGCCGTCGTGAGGCACCGGGAGCGAGGAGATGCAGAAGCGCAGGAGACGGTGCCAAAGTCAGCCATGGGGCCCGGCTGGGATGCGGTACGATCGCTTCCGCGAAGAGGGGTTAACGTGAGGGGGTTCTCCCGCTTCAGGCTTGTTGCTGGCAGGGGCACAGGCTCTTCAGGGACTGCTTAGTCTTTGTACAGCTAGTTTAAATATTACAAGTTTCTTCTGTCTGCAAGGAGCCTAAAGCTTTCTGGTTTACATCGTCTGTGTACAGACAGCGCTTCAGCTGAGATTAAGGCACAATCCAATTTGCCATTGCTTTTCACCCCGTAGCTACATATTTTGATGCAACATGAGCGTAAAAGCGTAGCACGTGAAAATGGGGCGGTTGTACCACCACCAAGCACTGCTTAACAGGGACCAGCACTGCCCAGGGCCAGCGGGCTCCCTTCCGTGTCACCTCCTAACGCCACGGCGGAAGGATTAGCAAACAAAACCCGCCTGGCTGCTGAGCAGAGGGGTTTGATAGGCTTTAATCCGTGACTTCACACCTCCGATATGCTCAGATTTCCTCCGGGCTGGCAGGGCTTACCAATGGAGCGGCCCTCGAGAGTCACTGCAAAGCTGCTTCGCGAGTCACCTTGTTACTCGCTCGTAAAACACCGCATCAGTTGCAGCATCTACAACAACAGCTACACTACGTACGTTTCCTTCTGATGACAGCTGGGCAAGGAAGGAGTGATCTGGCATTATTGATGTTATTTTGCGTGCAGGTTTTGCCCTTGCTGTTAACCTTAGATGGTCACATCTGTAGCTAGGAGCTATCCTCCTCTCTGTTTGCACAGCAGCTAGTGCAATCTTTGGGACCTGCGGTGCTTTATATTGCAAAAATAATAAATTGCTGACAGTTTAAGTAGTAGAGTAGGGTTTAGAATAGCTGTATAAATAGCAGTGCCTGGGCTTTTAGCGGTAACTCCGTGATCACAAAGACAATAATGGCTATATTTATTTTTTAAAACCTAAAGAAAACCACTTGACCTTTCTGTTATTAAAGAACTCTGGTAAAGATGAAGGAATCGTAAAACTGAAACAGAGCACAACCTCGATTTTTACATTCAGCAGAATGTGTTGTAGGACAAGGATCATTGTTTTACTGTTGCCATATTGCAGCACTCTAAGGCAGACAGCTTTCCTACAAAGGAAGGGGTACCAAAAAGAAGCCTTCATTTTGCTGAGGGATGTAAACCTCCAAACGAAATTGGGTGTTCTTTCTTGCAGCTGTTTGAAATAGATATTTCATAGAATGCCGACAGAAAATCGTAACTTCTCTTTTCACAAGCTAGAGAAAACAGAGAACGGAGGGAAGGCACAAATTCCTTCCATTCCATGTACGCCAAAGCAGGGATAACAGTTTTGCAAAAATTGGAACCAAGATTTAATCTTGTGAAAGAACACAGGTATTGGAGAAATGCATCCCCCTGCCCAATACTCTACTAATTGTCCTTTTCCATCATCATTTTATTCCTCTACTTTTATCGTAAATCACTAGATTGACTCAGTCCTTCCTCAGGGAGCATTTATCATTATAATGGAAGGGCATTTTTCCTTGCTTCTTTATTTCCATTCTAGCTCCTTTTGCCAGACTTCACCTGTGTAACTACTCCCCAGCAGCAGAATACCAGCAGAAACACACAGGTACAAAACCGTCAGGCTCTATGCATTATTGAAGTTATATGAACTGAAGGATGATCAGGACCAACACCTATTTCCCAGCCACTTGAGGTTCACCACAAACCAGATTTGTGCAATCAAGGAAATTTCACAGAGGTTGGACCATAAACCTACTCTTGTCTCATCTTTGTCTCCGACAGCATTTGATCTAATTTGGCAACACACTGGTTAATAAATACCAGTCATTCCACCTCAATATGCAGTTTACTATCTAGGCTTGTTGTTAGCACTTTTCAAAGCAGGGAGGTATTAGAAACACATTTAATTTAATCCCAGCATTGTGCAAAAATGATACTTTTCATAAATGCTCTTCTTTAGCCTCCAGCAACACAACTACACAGGACTCTGCAAGCATCATCTCACTTTGGCTGCTACACAAATTCTTCTGCAGCATTTACAGCCTTAGACAAAAAAAAAAAAAAAAATCTTCATTTAATGATTCTGCGGGATTTTTATAAATACTAGTATTTTTCCTCCATTTACAGTTAAGCAAACATGAGGCAAAGCAGGCACCAGGGTACAATCGCAATCTCTAGCCTTGCATGAAAATGGAAACTGCATTTGTACAGGGCAGGGAGATTCAGGAAAGTGATGGAGAACATGCAAAAGTGCTGTCGTGTTTGATCTCAATTGTCTGTTTAATTCTTTATTCTTCTGCAATGAAATGTTTGAGGGTAGGAGAAGAAAAAGCTTTACGAGAAAGTAAACACATTTGTGAAGAATACTAAACACTCTGTACTTGTTTATTAAGCAGATAAAAAGTTTGCTTAAAAGCCACACCAATATAGCAGAATAAAACAAGATTTCTGAAAGACATGGACCAGTGATACAACTGTCTAGGCATTCTAGATTTCTGTCTTCTCCATGCTCTAGGAGTTTGGGATCTGATAAAAAAAAATTCTCTTCAAATACCATTCGGTGAAACACATTATGTCATGTTTCCATTTTAAATTTACTGAAGAAAATGCAAGTTATATAAACACCAGAGCTGGACTGATCTATGGACGTAATGACAGCAATGGATGTAGGCAGATATTACGTCTTTTATTAGAGCTACTGATGTCATAGAAGCTTAGGAATTCGGTGACATTTTTTAATTTGGGTTTTTCAAGTTCTGCTGCACATTTTTCATTTCAGGATGCAAATTCTGGTAACTATTGTGCTGTAATGATAGTGTTGCTATAGAGCTACAATAATCAGGCAATGTAAGACAAAGTTTGTAGGTAGAAGATTGTCTAAAAAAAGATAACTCTGCCTCCAGCTTCTACTGTAGACTGTGAAAGGCAGGTCCAAAGACACTGTGCAACTAAAATGTGAGTTACAGACCTCTACAAGATATAATAAATTGCACTAACAGACCACAGGAGGAATCTTTCTTTTATTAACTCCTCTGAATTTTCAAGAAGCGCTGAAGCTCTTCGGAAGCTTACAAAATTAACATTTTAGGGTGTCTTAAAATGCAGTTCACAAACACCACCTTCATTGCTTGGTTTCAACCCCTTAGGTTTAACACCAAGGCAGCCTGTACAGAATTTTTGTCTTTACTCTCTTAACTTTTCTTCTTGGAGTGACTTATTATTTTAAAAATAAACATTTACTTTACAATTAAACGGACTACAGAAGTTTCATTTTCAGTTAAAATTTTAAAAAGTGAGGGAAATGTAATAATATATGGCAAACCAAGCAGCTCCCTAGAAAATACATAATTTTTTTATTTGATGTATTTCTAAGATAATACCGAGCAGGGCACGCTCACAAACACAGACCTACAAAAATATCATGAACCAAAGAAAGGGTGTTTAGAAAAAGAGTAAGTCCCATCCTCCCCACGCACACATATCCCTTTCAATTCCTTGGGGGCCACCTTTGGCAGTCGCTGGGGTCGACAGCTCTTCCACTTGCACACTGGGAAGAGGGGCAAGTGAGACAAACTAATCTGCATTTCTAAGTGCAAATAAAAATAAATCCTTTGAAACTACTGCATATAAAGTGCCAAATACCATATTAAAATAAAATGATCTTTCAGTTGAGCCGGTTAACAAAGTTGTTTGTCAAACTGCTAAGCGTGTAAAGAACTTACTCATAAAGCTGTGACGAAGATTCAAGCTGCATATTTATGAACAAAGGGGGTTTTCTACAGAAAGAAGCACTTAAAAAGTTTCCATATACACAGTTTCTAAAAGATGCTAAAGCGCACAATTTAACACTGAACAGAGAACAAAAATTGTGCATTTTCTTCTCTGAAGAGATTAGCTTGAGCATTTTAAAGAAAAAAAATACGTGTTAGTGGTGATTTTTAAAGGTAAGTTGTTATACTTAAGACCACTCTTGTGAAACCTGCTATGACAGATTAAGCAACACAGACAAGATACTGTGTTGATAGAGATACTTAAGATCTCTAATCAGGTAAAGTACAAAAAGTTGGTAAGTTTTGGCATGCACCGCATCATACGGGACAAGTTAATTTGGACACAGTTCTATACAAAACACTACAGCTAATGAAGAACCCGAGCTATGACTTCAGTTTCTACGTCTAAAACCACAGTCAAAATTCAGCTGTTCGGCTCGATGCTCCACCACCCAGCGCAAGAGGGATATAAGCCCAGACACTTTGTTCCAGCTTCGAAGTAAAATGTGGATGCAACAGATTTCTGGTTCGATTTATGCCTGAAAAAGCCCACTTCCCACAAAAGCCGAACAGATCCAGGAGGCAGATGCTTCTCTGCCTTTAATCGCTGGTGATTAAATACATAATGGTAAGGTCACATATTTCAAGTATGCAGTTCAGATCCCTTTATCATAAGCAGAAAAAAGAAGTCTTTAAAAAATAGGCAAACACTATTTGAAATTTTCTTTAAAAAAAATAAAGCAAGATACGGTAAATCCCCTTCTTCTGAAAGGTGCTCCAATCCCCAACCCCCTCTTCCCAGAAAAACAACATTAATCTATAGGCAATTTCAGATACCCTTCTTGCTTAAACTGCTTATGCCGTCCATCATGAAGTGAGGACGCATGCCTAGCAGTTAAGGTATCAAGTATATATAGGTTATAGAAGCTATTAATTTCTTTTATAGAGCATCTTAACATAAACAGTTGCTCAGACTGAGCAGAGAGCAGTTGGCCATCAAACTGAACAGAAATAAGAAGGGTGCGTGGGGGGAGGTTAAGTATTTAAGATATGCAACCATCTGTAGCATTTGCTTAGGACTGCCAATACATACTTGTAATACAAGCCAGATTGCAAGAGGAAATCTCTTTTAAAATACAGATACACAGACACTGAAATACAGATATATTAAAATACTGCATCTGTAGCAGGGTATGAGGCAATTACCTTTGTCCTTCGTGTCAGAAATCTAAGAGAATGTGGAGGAGGAGTTGAAGAAACAAAAGGAAGAAAGCACGCAGAAGTGAGCACACCAGACGAGAGTGTTGCTCTGAACTCCAAATCCCCAGCTCTAGCAGCTGAGATGACGTTTTAGCAGTTCCAGCTGAAAGAGGTCCTTGGCCAAGGAAGCTAGAGTTGCATTTCATATTTTACTTAAAGATTTCTGTATCTGCACAGCTGATTGAAGCCTTACTACTTACTCTTGTTTCATCGCTGGTGTTGGAACGAAAGACAGAACCTACAAGGATGCTTTTTTGCCGCAGAGCGCGATGAACGCAAGGCTGGCGAACCGCACTGGAGAGGCACCTGCACTGGAAGACACACTTGGGGAACACAGGCTGACGGAGGTACTTCTCAGGTTGCTATGGTCCATCCCAGTGCTATCTTCTAGAAGAAATTAGGTTAGAACATCACTCCTGTGAGACCTGGACCATTAAGGGTCAGACACAATCCCAAGCAAAACCCCACATTTTGCAGCATTTGTTTTTGAGGTTAAACACACAGAGGCCCAATATAAATGTTTTATTTAAAGTAAAAAGTGTGCACAAATAAAGGGAATGATTACACAACAACATTCAAGACCATATTCCATATGAAACAGGAAAACAGTAGTGACAATATTAACTAACAGAGCACCCATAAGAATCCAACTCGTATACAAAGGGAGGTTACTCCACATGAACACATCATGCTTCCGATGCAGACACTTTCTGCAGAAGACAAAGCCTACTGCACTGGACTATTTACACCCAATGTCCCTTCTGAATATTTATGACAGTCGCTATATGCTTAACAATGAATAATTGTCAATAACATGGCACTTTGGAGAAAATTAAAGTTTAAGAATGGATTTACAGTCATTTAAGATGTTTGTCACTTAGAAACATTCTTAATGGTTAGGTACGTAAAAAGAAAAAGTATCTTTTCTGTGACATTATCTATAAAAAACCAACCTTTTGCTTTAAGTACAAAAGATCATGTTTTACTCCGTTACTCTTCTACGATAAATAGCAGAAATGCCCTTCCTTACATAAAGCCATTTTACTTAATACCCCATATGAAATTAAGTCACTTTAGAGACAAGGCTTTTCTTGTTTGCTTTAAATAACTTCCAAGTTTAATATCAGTTAAGTCCTGATGTCTAAACTAGTCATGTGGGTGTAGAAGTCAGAGGCCAAACAATTAATCATAATTTTAAACCTGCAGGTAAGCAGTTCACCTGACATGAACTAAACATGCTGAAGTTATTAGCTGCTCTTTAGAAGTAGGTTTACTCCAATATTTTACATTTGAAAACATACAACTTGAACTCAAGGGAACCTGATTTTTAAAAGTGCGGAGGTTCAATGCTTCCCTGAAACTGAGGCCCCTCCGATCACTTCCCAGTTTTGAAAACTCAGCCCAGTACTTTAGAGTTTCCCATTTACGTTGCAAAGAAAAATATGAACTACATACCACACCATGACGCGACTGTGTATTTGTGCAATCTCTCTCCTTGAGGCTAACGTGTAAGTGAAAAAAAACATACACTGGAAGATTTGTGCTATGAATTTAGTGTTGCCATACAAGGATTTTCAAGGAGAGACACTGACCAAGCAGAAGTCTTATTAAAAGCTTCAGATAAGGTTTGCTAACTTGTGCTTACAGATGCTTAGATCTGCTTTCAGTAACACTTTGCTTACCTCACAGCTCTTACTTACATAACACAGATTCTTTTCTTCAGTGTCTCTCAATCCCTTTTCCCCAAAATAAAAAGTGGTACATTTGGCATTTCTTCAGCCTCAGACATTCAAAACTATTCCTTAAACATTAAAAATAAGAATTATCTGTGCTATACATCACACTGTTTACTAACATGAAATGTAAGAATCACACCTCCCAAAAGTCCTAGTTTGTACCATTCTTTCCATTTATTCCAATTCCTTTACTATTAGCTTCAAGTCTGCTACCAACATTTAAGGTTTGATTGTGATTACAAATCTGTAAGTGGAGAAGTTAAGGGAGTCATTGTGGACAGCACCTCTTTCTTTCCTAGATGTGCTTTTTCCACTGGCGAAGTGGAACGCATTTCCAACAGTATGGCAGTAAGATTAAAAAAAGGAAACAATGCCCGTATCTAGGCCATAGCTGTAACGTATGCGGTTCTGGTACAGTTAAGACAATAAGTGTAAAAGCAATAAATAATAGTAGGAGGTTCTACACCTGTCAATATTAGCCGCTCGTTACTGCTAAATTACACTCTACAGATTTTAACTTTTCAAAGTATTAATAGAATTCCATTTATTTAAACTGACACTTTATACCATGTACAACCCTCGCTGAAAGGGACAGGCTCAGAAAGGCACTCTGTGTATCAGCGTACAATTCCTAGTGTATAATTTCAGAGCAAAGTCTATTGATTCTAATATTGAGTTAATCATCTCCTTTAGGATAGGATCAATACACCCCGTGAAAGCAGCCATTCTTGACCTATTCAGTTTAAAGATCTGCTCTCCCTGCTGTCATTTCAGTCTGAAGGACAGTAACATAGCTCTAAGTCTAGGAGAACAGGGAAATCAGAGAGAAGCGATTTAGAACTACAGAAGTCATAAGGTCTTAACTTGTCTTGCTGGAAAAATGGAAGTCCTTTAATTATATTTTATTACATAACCTAATGCAATTTGTATTCTTAAAGCAGTAAGAAAACTTTCCTTTATCAGAACGCTGTATTGGCAGGGTATACAGCCAGGCTCCCTCTCTCAGTCAGGAACCCCAGAGATCAACTTCTATATTAAAATTCAAGTTTGGCAAGACTGTTGGAAAGTTTGACATTTTAAATCTGGCAGCCAAAGGTTCAGCGTAACAACTGTCCTGGACAACAATTAATATAAAAAGAAAATTAGGGAGTAATTCACACTAGGTGGTAAGGTGTTCAGTTACTCATTTTATGCAAGTGCATCCAAATGAAGAGATGTTTATCCATGCGGAAACAGACAGAGTAACAATTGGCACAGTCCAGAAATAGAGAATTCAGACACATTCCTCAGCTGACATCAGAAGAGGATTTATATATTCAAAGCCTTCAAATTCAGACTGGTCAATCTTCTTCACAATATCACTATTAAGATTAAAAAAAAAGTCATTAGTTCAGAAAAATTAAAAAGGCAACGATATTAACTGATAGTTTGTCTTAAAATTTAGACCTGTACAGCAGATTGCAACTGAGAACATTTCCTGTCTCTTTTTTGTCCCTCTCTATCCTTACAGTTACCACTGTTTTTTTCCTAGCCCCTATAATGGTAGCAGAACACAAAACCACCCAGAAGCAGTGACTGGGCTGCTCCCATGCACGTATTCTCCCCACAAAGCAAATCTGCAAGGTTTGCAGTTTTAAAACTTTCCCAAAACAGCCAGTTTTGTAAAAAAATGAAAACATTAGGATGTGATAGAGACTGCACCGGCATCAGCAACTTTTCTAAATTTTTATTTGTACATTATGCATTTAGAAAGGGATGAAGGAGGAAGTTGGATCTCAGACCTAATTAAGGTGCACAGATAACATTTAATATTTACTGTTCATGTTTACATACAACATGAACATGATACAAAACCCTAGAAAAAGTCCTAAAACAGAAACAGCAGTGACTCAGTCAAAGTAGAAAGGCCCTTCCCTCCTCATCCCAAACCAGGGCCCCTCAGGAGTCAGGAACCAAAAATCCACTACCAAAATCAAATGCATTATCATGCATTTTAATCATGACTTTTCAGCCAGGATAATTTCACTTGACTACTAACAACTTAAAATACCCAAACAGGCCAAAGAAAGCATATTCTCTTGTTCAGAACACCCAAGATAAATTTAATCTAAATCCAACATTCATGGCTTAAACTAATGCAAAAATAAACCGCTTGACAAAACAGGTCTTTTCCTTCACACGTTCATTTCTTGCAGATGATACCACTAAAACTTGTAAAATAGCACTTATTCATCTTTCCCTGAACTAAGATTCTTTATAGCAACTTTCCTACTGCTAGCTGATTTTTATATCATGCCAGAGTACAATACTCAATCCAGCCATACAAAGTCTACTATGAGGACACATAACAGAATTTTCTCCAAAGTAACACAAGAAAATGTTGTTTACTGCTTTACGTATACTCTATGCACTGCAACTGCTATTAAATGAAGTTTTATAACTCCTTCACTAACTTATCAGAACCTCTTAAATTCTATATTACTTACTCATCATCTGGAGTGAGCTGCACAGGTTCATTGGTGAATTGGGAATCAAAGTTATCCAGACCAAATTCTCCAGATATATTTGGTTTAAATGGAGGCACCACTTGCTTTTGCTCCATCTAAGAATAAACACACTTAGTGACACCAAGAATGAGTTACAACCTATTGAATGATTTTTAAACGAGGCTGGAAATTACTGTTACGTTTCTTTGGTATACTTTCTACAATCGTTCTATTAATCTACTGTACTTGACGTGTGTAAAAGGGTTAAAAGATTCTGTATCATCATTATGATGCATCGTAAGTTAAGAGCTTAAGGTTTTTGAAGTATTTATGTCATCTCTCATGCTCAAAACAAGTTGTGAAGCCACTACCATAAACAAAGAAAATAAGCCAGGCCAGCGGGCATCCACATACCAGATCCCAATCAACATTGCGAAAGAAGGGATGTCCCTGGATATCTGCAAATCCTGTTTGAGGATGGCAGCCTAAACGTTCCTTTGGATCCTGTGCAAGGAAGAAAATATTTCTAAATGGGTGCCATGGGCTATGCGTGAGTTAAATACAAATGTTACTAATTCATTGAAAAATGACACACCAGAGTTACAACGGGCACTGAAGAACTAAGTTAACATTATTTACGTTGGAAACTGTTCCAATTTACTGTCTGAAATAGGTGAGAACATATGGAAGCCTTTAACAGAGTTTTATAAACACTCATGCCATCTTTCTTCATTTTTATTCAAACCTGTTTGGAAAGAATTTGATTCTTCCCCCCACCCCACCCCTCCCTGAGCAGACTGAGTATGCCTGGCAATCACATTGGGATAGTAACTGCAGGTAAATATGGTGGAAAGAAGGTTATTTTAACAAGATAATTCCACTTCCACGTATGCATATGCACACACTACCAAGGAGTTACGACAGAAGTAGTATTCTTGGACAGTAATACTTTCTTAGAACAATTTAACCAAATCTGTTTTCTCCAGTACCTCTTCTTCTCCCACTCATGTCACACTAAATTAAGACCAGCACGTGCTTGGACTAGTCCACTATCACATATGCACCTTTTGACTCTCGGGCTAGTTAGTTACCAGCAAACACTGAACACGTACCACTTCTGCACTTCCCTGAATGAAGTCATCAGGAGTTGTCAAAGTGATTTGCTAAGCCTCTTCTCTAAGAACCAAAATAAATCTGTTAAGTTTGTCCAATTCTCTGGATTAAAGAAGTCACTTGAAGCATTTCTATGCCTTTAATCTGAAATTTACTCATGATCCCAGCCTGACAATCTGGATCGTCAGGTTTTAAGCATCTAGAATAGGTCTCCCAGCCCCACTGAAATTCTGCTTTAGGCTTACACCTTCTCTATCCCGTTTCGGTATATGGCAAAGTACATCTGCTACACATCAATTAGTCAATAGGTTTAAAAAAAAAAACAAAACCAGCTACTCATAAGAAGTTTTAAATAGTCCTCTTTATCTCTTACTTTGTTGAGGAAACTCTTTAGAACACCTGCTGCTTTAACAGAAAGGGATCGGGGAATTCGGATCTGTTTTTCCAAAATTACTGCAAGAAAAAAAAAGGACTGTATCAGCCTCTGCATCTTTAAAGTTAGATTAAAAGTAAGTAGAAACAAAGCACTGAAGTGTAGGAATACTAATGGTACTTACCTTGGAAAAGATAATCTTCTGTGTTCTGATCAGGATTGTCAGAACTCCCAACAATATCGAATGGTGACCTGCCTGCCATCATTTCAAACATAAGTACACCAAGCGCCCACCAGTCTACACTGAAGCCTAGAATTCAAAGGAGAAGACACCACTGAAGATATTTTGGAGAAAAAACCTACCAACGCTTTTGGGGCCAAAAGACAGACATGTTTTGAGAAAAGAATTAGTTCAAAAATTTAAGTATTGCCAGTCTTTCTGATTATCTGAATAAGAGAGAGGTAACAATTGTACTAGACATTACTTGGTTCATTATGTGTGCAACAGGAGGGAATGCTGTACAAAGAAAAGGAAATGTAAAAAAGTTTAAAGGTTGGTGTTAGGACCTTAACAAAGGTTTAGATAATATTTAAGCTTAGTCATTACTAACCAACAGCGCATTATCCACGGCAGGGGATAAGGACAAAGAGGAAGTATGTGATTCTTAACAGCAGCAAGACAGTCATTTATGGAGCTAAGCATATCTGTTCTACTATTCACTGCTAAAGAAAAAATTCCAGTAGCTAGGCTGGGACTGATATAGTCTGGTTGGCCTAGAAAGTTTGTGATAAGGAAGATGTGAAGCCAGTCTGAAAGAGACATTCAACTAAAATAAGATTGTAGATTTTAAAAATATTTATACTTTTTTAAAAATAGGAACTAATTGTAGAACCTGTTATAGCCTTAAGGGAAGAAAACAGATCAAAAAGATCTGCCTGGCATAGTACTGGAAGCTTAGGAAGAAAGGATAAGTGACAGGACACATACAGAGTAAGCGTTCTATACTCTCTTAATGTCTCTTGCTTCAGGAATTTTGTGGACTTCCTGAACAAGCAATTGCATAGACCATTTTATTTTTAACACTGAGATTTGTGAAAGAGATGCCTACTATCCAGGCCCTTGGCAATGCATTTATATCTAATACTATCATCGCTGCCAAATATAAAGCTCCAAAACCAAGCATAATTCAAGACTGCAAGTGTGTCATTAGCAGTACCTGAAATAGTTACAAACAATAATAAATTTGGGAGACTCAAGCTATTTTTCAAGACTGATAAAAAGAATTTAAGATGTGGAAGGCAAGGTATCTCATTTGCTTGGTGTGATGCTTTCCATCCTCTGAAGTGTTTATTTTTTCAGACAGGATGTTGAATTAAGATTGATCACATGTCTAATGGAGATTTATACTTTTCACTGCTAAGCAACTTGAGTAAGTAGTAAGAGACAAGGTGAAAGTTATATGGTAGCAGTGAAAAATTCAACTTACCATAATCCTCTCCCCGGAGAATTTCAGGCGCAATATAGTTTGGAGTTCCACAGAACGTACTGGTTGTATCACCAGGCCTCAGACCCTCCTTTAAGAAAACATGGGAAGAAAATACTTTACAATTAACCAAAGATCCCACAATCCTCCCTCTGTTAAGAACTTCATTTTGAGTTAATTTAAGCATCCTGAATAAACTGCTTTCGTTTTAGTAAAAATATACTTAAATCTCTATGTAAATGAATACAAACCACTACGTGTTTCAGAAGAAACAGAAGTAGGTTGCATCTAGAGTCTCAAAAGGATAGCATGTACCTATTGACGACAACATCTTTTAAGGTTTTAGCTAGTAAACTCCACCACACCTCCAACAATAGGCAAATGGGAGTAACTCGGGCACGGCGCAACAGCTTATATGACTGGGGTGTTGTAATGGACAGATACGAGCTTTTCAGAGAAGGGCATGGGATGCAGAATGGGGGAGTTACCCAAAGAAGTTGTGCAGTCTTCACCCTTGGAAGTTTTCAAGGCCAAACTGAATAAAGCCCTTCGTAACCTGGCCTGATCTTCTAGCTTACCCTGCTTTGAGTGCGAGGGTGGATTAGATTTCCTGAGGCCCTTTCCAACCTGTATTATTTCATGCTTTTCAGTTGCTTAGATCTATTTTAAATGTTATAGTTTTGGCTAATGGATTAGCATAATGGAAATTCCATGGCAAAGTCAAACCTGTGGCTCCAGTGTCTTTGTAGTGACAAAGCTTTTCTAGAGAAAATGGAAGTGTCATAGAATCCAAATGGGAGCAAGAGGGACTGATACATTTCAACCTCTTGCTCTCTTTGAAATCAAGCTATCTGGACTATTTCAGCCTAACCCTCCTAGTCAAGTTGATAGAGCAGCTTTATATATACAGTTTGTGTTTTTATAATGTAGTCTGTACACTTGGGCTGTATACTCATGTCACTTCTACAAATGGAGAAAAGAGAAACACCAATCTGCACTGTGCATAAATGAATACCTTGAGATTTCACATTTTTAAGTCTCTTCATCCTTTAATTTATGACAATTTCTTAATTGATTTTACTGCTTAGCAAGGAACTAGAGCTTACCTTGCACATGCCATAATCTGTGAGTTTAATATGCCCTTCAGAATCTAGTAGCACATTATCCAGTTTTAAATCTCTGTAGATTATCCCTCGTTCATGTAAATAGTTCAACGCTAGACTGATTTCAGCGGAATAAAACCTAGTGTAGAAAGAGATACTGATGACTCAAGTATTCAAAACCCAAACCACCATAACACAATCTTGGTAGTATCATACTTTTCTAAATATTATCCCATATATTCTACTATTTTTCACAGAGAAGTGGATAAGTTGTTTATAATCATACAAACGTTTCTATCCACAGTCACTTCAAAAATTATTTTTAATTAATATTAATGTCTACTGAAGTCATCCCTTTCATCTCACCACCTGAGATGAAGCATATGCACCAAGAACTCAGCATTTGCCTGGACAGCTGGTATCATTAGACAGTTTAAAAAAATACCACAAAAGTTTTTTTCTAGATAAAAATTCAGATCAGACTGAAGTCATCTAGGGTAATGCTAATGCAAACAATACCTAAGTGCTTCCTATTACAGTCCCTCCTTGAAACAAAAATAAGGTAGCTTGCAGCATTAAAATGAGGATGCAGTTTAACATCTCTTAAATCCTTAACATCTGCAGAGGATTTGCTAGCTCATCATCATATCTCTGCACTACTGCACTGTGTCAGAAAACCAACTGTTTTGATGCAAGAAATCTGGAATTAGACATACCTGGCATGCTCCTCCGGCAGCTTTCTCTGTCTCTGCATATGAAACATTAGATCTCCTCCATTTACATACTCTATAACAAAGAATAACCTGAAACACACAGGAGTTTTTTACAAATTATTGTATATGAGGCTGAAAGAGGTTTGAGATGTTACAGGTCTGTTATCGAACAATGTCAATTCAACTCCTCCCGTCTCTCTGGTAATATGGCTGGTTTCACCATTTTCCCTTGCTTTGAATAAATGTCCAAATTTAAAAATTAAGTATACAAAGTCTCTCTAGACAATTCCTTTATTTCTAAAGGAAAGTAAGCTACTGCTTGTAGTTATTACATATGTGACTATATAAACAGATTCACATCAGTTTCTATGCATAAATCAGAAAAAAAAAAATTCTCATTTTCCTTCTTGATCCCTTTAATCTCCTTTGTGGTTAATACTATTAGTGTATTACAAATACTCTTTCTTCTCACTTCCCTCCACTAGGTTGTACCTTTTCAAAAAGCAAGGATGTTCTTTGAATATACAATAACTATACTTTATATATACTGGAAATTATTACTGTATAGAATAGTAATTTATTAGTCTACTGCAATCTCTTCTCCTATATATAAACACACAGGAAAATAACAATTTTCATCTCTGTTACCCTGTTTTACTTTTTAAAATTCAGATACTATTTTCCAAGTCTTGCTCAGACACTCGTCTTCAGAGAGTCCCTGCAAGCTTGAAATAAATTTCCTCATTTTTCATACTTCTCATTTCTCTCCCTAAACCTTTTTTCCTCCCTCTCTAGGTTCTGTCTTCTACCTCCTATTCTTAAGCCGTTTTTGTTAGCTGTACCTCTCTTCCTGTCCAGAATCCTTCCCATCATACCTATCACTATTTTACATTCTTTTGCATCTTCCCAATCGGAAAAGCTCAGATGATGAACATGGCCTTTTGCTCATAAAATGCTACAACGATTTACAGCACATTGACTTTTGCTACCTACCTAACACTTAATGCTTTAAAAAGGCCTTTGAGGTGCCTAACAGTATGAAATATTTTTTTAATAAGACTATCATCTTATTATCTTATGACTTTTACCTGCTTTCTGTCTGGAAGCAAGAGTGTAGTCCAACAAGAAAGGGATGATTTGAAGCCTGTTCAAAGACGTGCTTCTCTGTCTGAACCCAATCAATGTCCTATTTATTTAAGAAAAGCGACATTCAGAAAAGGATTGTTGCAATTCTTAGGTCAAGTTGTTCATGACAATTAGCGGAAAGGTATTTAAGTGTGTCGTCATCCTCATTTCACTTGCGAGAAATTAAGTATTATATAGTTCTCCAGTGTGAAGCAATACAATTTAGCATACTCATTTTTTTCCTGTCTTGAGTGTCCCATACTTTTAGCCTCACTGTGTAACTACACTTGGGAATGAAGAAACACTCATCTATAAAAGATAAACTGGTGCACACAAATGTGAAGTAGCACCAAGAAACGCAGAAGAAATCAATGGTAGACTGAGAAATAAATACAGAAGCTCTTGGATAGTAAACCACACTCAGGTCTTTTCAGAGTAGCCTAAAGAAACACAAGGGAAATCTTCAGCAACAAGAGGCGTTTAGCAGTCTAATACTACAATTTCTGAGAAGTTTACACTAATCACTGTACAAGCTACAAAAATTATTAAGATGGAGGTCCAATCTAAAGAGCAATTAAAATAACATCATAAGAGTTTCTCCTTTGTGACAAAAAACCCAAACTTGAACATATGAAAACCAGACTCCAGCCATTTCTTCTTCAGCCCAGCAAGCTAACATAATAGGAGACATGGAATACTGCTCCAAAAAAACGAAGCAAGCCAGGCTTATTAACTTGAATTCTGCAGGAGCACCACTCCAGACAGTGCTAATCACAAAAGGAGACACTGACAACAGAGGCAATGAGGCTCATGACAGAAACCACTGGCACAGGAGGCCAGCGGTGAGCTACCACTCTGTCAATGAAGACCTCAAAACTGGTTATCTGTCTTAGAACCTTCTATAGTATAGTATGTTTAAGAAACCGCATGTATAATTTTCAATTAGTGTCGGAGACCCAGGAGTCTGGCTCCCACCTTTTGGCAGGTATTGAAGCTCTTTGGAAGAGTTGCCCGATTTATTGATAAAAAGCTTGCCCACCTCATCATCATTGACGAGCTCTTTCTTCACCACTTTCATTGCATAAATGCGTTCCGTTTTCTTCAATCGAACAAGCAGTACTTTAGCATAACTGCCTCTTCCTATAACTCGGAGCAAATCAAAATCCTGAAGACCCAGACTGGAGGAAGCTTTGCCACTTTCTCTAGTGCTCATTGCCTTTTGATAAAGATAATCTGAATTTAGTAAGCAGGCTTGCCAATTGTAATAACCACAAAAGTTAGCATTCCATACAGAACAGCAAAATTAATATAAACAACTGATTCAATTAACACTTGTTTTTCTTAAAACTGCAGTGTCCTGGAAAGGAATGTGAGGGGAAAGGAAGGAGACAGAGAGACTTGGCAGATAAGAAACAAATGGAACTGGAGCAGTTTGGAATACTTTCTAAGTCAAAGCACATCTACACTTTCTAACTCAAAGCACATCTCAACTCAAGGTTCAAAATAAAACAGCATGCAAGCCATACATGCATACACCTGAGTGAGCAACCCAAACATGCTTTATGTACTAGTTTTCAGTTTGTAACAAGTTAAAATACTAAACTCTTGAAATTGAGAGACACAAAGTCTTTAAGATCTCTGAATACAGTTAGTCTGGTTACAATACTTTACCTCTTTTTCTTCACCAACATGGTCCAAGCTCTCATGACTTGAGGGATTGTACGGAATCACTAGAGGTGAAAGAAAAATGATTAGACCAATGCGATATAGCAGTATTTTCTTTGGCCTTAAAATTTCCGCACACAAGAGCTCAGAGAGGTACACGACTTAAATGCGTCTATTCTAAGGATTCAAAACTGTTGTTTGTTTGGGGTTTTATTTTTTTGGTTGGTGTTCTTTGGTTTTGTTTTGGCAGAGGGTGTTGTTTTGGTTTTTATAAACCATCAGAATAATTCTTTTGCAGTACTGCATTAATAGTCAGTTATGGCTAATATAAACCCCTGTAATTACATTTGGATATCTCTTCAGATTAATCTTGACTCCACACACAAAGAATCCGGTGCAAAACAGTGGCTTGCTTGGTTTTTAAACTAATCATTGTCTATCAAATGTTAGGACCATCACTTGATTGCTACAAGAATGAACTTGTGTGGCTACCGATCCAGTAGAAACCCCGCTAATTCTGTTAAGGGGTTTTCCTGTTTGTTTGATTACAGCATTTAAAGTACACAGCTTACTGATGGAAAAATATGACAGACAGACTAAATTCTTCCTTTTTAGCCAAGTTTATCAAACTGGTAAGATATGGAAAACTAAGGAATTTTTATAGTTATATCCCCCTTAGCATTAAGAAGCTGATTTTTCTGGTTCTATGAAGACGTGTTTTAAAAATAATTTAAAGTTATTCTGTTTCCTTTTAAAACACAAAGTTCATGTTTCAGCAACTTACAGTACTTTAAAGAAAAAAATTATTGATCTTACCCGATTCTACATTATCTGGATGCACTGATGATGGATCCATAGGCATTATTGGTTCCTGAAAATATGCACAGAATTTCTGTAATAGACTGTCCAAGTCAAGAGACATTATTTTAGAGACAATAAAATAAATATCCCTGAGGAATATAATCTAGCTACTTTTAAACTTGATTAGTTAACATAGTTACTGCTCTAATCCATACACAATAAAAGAAACCACTGCAGTCCTTATTTTACCTATTTTCCAGAAATTACGACAGATTTCCAGAAGCTGTGGAAGTGACAACTCAGTACACCAGAGAAAAAAAGTATAACAGATGAGAAATGAGACAGAAAAGCTCAAGTACTTCAGCAGTACATATATTAGTCAAATTAATTCACAGAACACAGACTTTTAGCTGTCTGCTTTTAATATTAACCAAGGAGCAGTAACCATCTACATTTTACTGGGGACTTAAGAACTAAAAATGATGTAATTTCTCAGGAGAAAAGTCAAGATTTCTGCACTTCATCTTCCTTTTCTGTGAAATGGGAAAAGTCTAACAGACATTTAGAGGATTTATTTTACCCGTACCTCACTTTGAAGATATAAAATAGCACATGTGTGCGTATGCACTATGTAACAATATAGTGAAGGATGAGATAAATAACACTTGTATATTTATATTTGCCACAAGAAAAAAATCAGATGTGAAAGTTAGACTCCCATCTTGCCACTAAACTGCCATTCTGCTAAGTGATTCCCTAACTTTCTTACAAAATGTCACAGTAACCATAAAGAATAATGTTTCATTTAATGTGATTATTCGCAGACTACAATTCAAAAGCCATTGGTATAAAATGGGCTTTTGTTTGATTGGTCGGTTGTTGTTATTTAAAGACAACTTTTCAGAGAAGTTTGACTTACTGGTTGTAGTGTATGACGGCCACATTCAATACTGACAAGTTTGTGACACTTCTTGTGAACAAGGAGTTTGCAATTGATGCATTTATATCCCTGGCGACCCAGGCCCCATATTCGGTCAGTGCAGATGGCACAATGAGCTCTCTAGAATGGTAAATCAACAAAACCGATTAAAGAGCAAAACTAAGCAGTTAGAACTATTCAGCCACGTTTTCAATAACACAGAACATACGACAGGAGATCAGAAAGATCCCTACTGAACTTGCCACTATAACAAGAGTCTACATCTGAAAACTTTAAGAACAAACAGGTAGATACAATACAGTGGGTAACAAAAATTAGAACTGAACAATAAGAAGCAACTGCCATACAGAAAGCGTGCACCTACACGGAAAGGCGCAGGCACAGCCAGCCTCTTCTGCTGCCAGAGGCTCAGGGAGACATGAGCCAACTCCAGGTCAACAGCATTGCAGCTGAATCAGCAGGCTGCAGTGCCCCAGCTAATTTGCTACGTGCCTCGTCATCTCTGTGTAGATGAGTCCTTATATTTGTACAGAGGAAGGCAGGAGAGCAAAAGCTTCAACACATTAGACCACTAGATAACAGGAAAAGGGAAAATCAGCACTCGCTGAAGGACGTTCACAGAACAACTCAAAGGAACCATGAAAACAGGGTGTCTATGAAAGCAAGAGTGGAAAGTGATTAAACTATGGTGCCTTGACAGTCTTTGACCAGGAAGAGGTCAAAAAAAAAAAAAAAAAAAGCGCAGTAGAGAAGATATGAAGGATGCTCAAGATGAAGTTTAGTGGAGACAATCTCAAGCATTAAGCACACAATACACTAAACTTGGAAAAGAAGGAAAGATTATTGAAGCTGTCAAGGAACCTGACTTACACAAATATTTTGGGTTTGGTTTTTGCTGTTGCTTTTTCTAAATACAACAGATAACCTTCTTTGTCCTTAGCTAATTATATTTGACCATTGTTTCTTGAAAATATTACAAATGGTTTGTTATTTTCAGTTGATTACATGCCATCATGTAATCATCAATAACAGCAGGCTGTTTGGAGAAACATCTCAGTTTTTCATTTAAAAGTAATGAAAGAGAAGTCTGTGCATCGTTAAGTGAGTTCAGACCTTTTTACTCCCAGAACTTAAAGAACTGAAAGTGTACTTTCAACTCATAGTCACCTAAAGCCAATGTTCAATTTTACCCTCTGGGAAGATTTTAAGGGAACATGGGAGCATTTATATAATTTGTATCACAGTTTCAGAGTATACGTCAAGTGAATTGCAACCAATTTATTCTTCTTCTATTTTAAATTCCTGATAATGATTAAGTTTCCTGAAACTACAGGGTTACCAAAAGCTTACATACTATAGACAAACAACAAAAATGAGAATAAAACTACCTTAAAATTTTTCAAGGCAGTGACCTTGTAATTATGGAAGTAAGACATCCCTGTATCATGGTTTTAAGTACCCAACAAGAGTCTCACCCTGTTAAATCGTTTGGCTTGGAAAGTGTGACCATTTGCACAATAGAGCTTTCGCCACCGGCGGGCGCCTCGGCGATAAATGGATTCTAAGAGGAAAAACATATGATTATATCCATAAAAATATAAACACAGAACTACAACATCTTCTCATGGACATTTCTGTGTAGAGTGACTTGCAGAGCAAAGTGTCACTCCTGCACCTTAGAGAAACACAGAGTAGTGTTCCAAGTATCTTTTTCATTTTTTAAGTTTTGGAGAAAATTTTAAGTAGAATATCCCGATCAACTCGAAGTTAATTCTGCTTTTCCAAAGTTAAAAAAGAACAGTGAGTCAAGAGAAGGAAAACTGCCGAAACAATACAAACACTTGTGTGCAAAGTATGCACCTACCTTACCTAAACTTGGGGAGGAGCTGTGGGGAAAGGGAAGGAGGAAAGAAGGTTAATTTCAGGAGCGCGCCCTGATTTATAAGATTGCTTGCGCAAATCCTCCAGTGTTTTAGATCCACAGCTGCCACTGATTTTGGTTTGGCTTGTTGGGTTTTTTTGTGTGTTGGGGTTTTTTTTTATTTTTTTAAAATTTTTATTTTTCATTGTTAGAGGCATGTCAGGAACCAAAATCGAAAACTGTAATATACAAAACTACACTGAGTTGCAAATCTATTTCTGATTCAGTCTGCAACCTCATTTTTTCGGAAAAGCAGCATTACCCATACTGCCAAAGTTAACTTTTAAGCATGCACATTTACATTTGTCAGAGACTTGGATATCAAGCTGACAGATGTGCATGTGCATAACATACAAATACTCTTTTATAAAACTTTAAGGCAGAGGGAAAATTACTTCTTTAATGTCTAAGTACGTTAGCTAACATAACTCAGAGGTTTTCAGAGAATACTCCTGATAGTACCCAAACAATTTAAAATGATTTAACCACAGATCTCTAAATGGTGATACAACAAGTCATTACCACTGGTTACAAGTCTTTGTTCACATTAGTCAGCCAGCAATCTGGCAACTACCAAAAAGACAGGAATAGGATAAAAAACTGTCAAAAGAGGCAAAAGCAAGGAAAGCAGAGTGACATGGATAGCTAACAGGAACGTGAAATGCTTATTAACAATGATTCAGAAATGACAAACAACATTTAAGTTTAGCAAGACTTTCTATTCCTCTTAAATATTTGTAAAGATTTACATTATTAATATTCATAAGTGTAGGATGCCAAACCATAGAATATCAACAGTCTTCTAAAACAGGAAATCTGAATTCCTGATTTTCTGTACTTCTTAATTAAAATGCCTACTTACTATCTTCTCCTGGACAAGGCATGCCAGGCCGCTCTGGTACACAAGGAAATACTGCAAGACAGACATTAACTTCCGATTAATTTTTATTTCGGACAGAAAAGAAATCTTTGGGTTAAATACAACACTTCTGAAAGGCATTCAACCATTTAGGAAGACAGCACAGACTGCATTTCAACAAAACCTTGTGTGCAAGAGCAGGTGAACTGAAAAGCTGCCACAAAACCCTTTTGCTGGACCTAACAGTGATCTACATGAGAAATACAAGCCAAAGGCAGACTAAATCAAGTTACTTCCTGAAGAAAATAACTAGAAAAAAGTCAAGAATATGGTTTCTCATGTGACCAACCATCAGTATTAGGAAATTGTAATATAGTAAGTTTATAGTCAAGATTTCCAAACAGCTTCATATGATCTTGTCTACATTAGCCATTTTTTTCAGTTTATTTAGCTTCAGTAACTGTCAGAGAGAAGTAAAACTGAGGAGAGAGCACCCTGGTGCTGGTTTACTCAGAAGCTTATCAAACACAAAAAGAAATGGAGAAAGGGCAGATCAAAAAGCATACTGAAGTAACAGAAACAGTGACAGATATATAGAAACAGATTACATTCTTCCACTTTTTTAAAGTCTTTGTGGGAAGCTGAAAAGCTGTCTCTTCCTTCCAAATGAGCTGATGGTGAATTAAATCTTTTTCACCCTTTTAGATAAGGGCCATGGCAAGACACAGTAGTGTAACACACCCACTAACACTGTTTACAATGATCACTGCTTTTCTGCTATAATCTGTTAAACTGAAATCTATCTTCTACTTGTAAAAAGTTACAAACAGTTAGAAGAATACACTGCAGAAGCTACCAGAATAGGCATATAACCCTGAAAAATAAAAATTGAACAATTACACAAACAGGGGCACGATATTATTAGGTTGAAAACTGGTCTAGAGTACTTAATTTTAGAAAAGTCAAACTTTTGACTCATCAGGCATCACAAATAGAACTCATCAACTTTTTTTGCTAATATAGATGCTGCTCTAAAGCACTTATCAGTAACAAAGTGAAGGACACTGTACTATATATCTTCAACCATTCATTGCCAACAAGCATACGAAGGCACTTGGGATGAAGGAATGAAAGACAGGGGCTGTCTTTCATCAGTAAGCTAACAGCGAAGTATTTTTTCCTCCCTTAATTTACTAATGAACATTGATGAAGTGCTGACAGATAAAAACACAGTGCATGGTCTGCAGCATCCTCTTGATGGAATGCTGCAACAGGCTTTAATTGGGGAGGCTGTGCAAAAGACACAGCTAACGCAAGGTAAAAGTTCTACTTCACAGGCACAAACACGAGGAGTAATATAGTAAATTTCATCATACCATGAATTAGAAGCTCTGAATCTTTGTTTAGTTCATACAACCGAAAGGCCTCTTCTAACTCCAGCTGGGAAGAAACTGTACATGGATCTCCTGTAGAAAGAAAAAAGAACAAGACAAAACTCAATCCAGTTACTTTTGTGCCATTCAACAGCTCCCTCACAGTCGGTTCTAAAATAATTATTGTAGCAAACAGAACAATATTCACAAGTCTATTTATTTTTAACACTCTTCAGAGAGTACATCTGAAAATACAGTCATATTGAATGCTTTCAGGGGAAAAAAAAAAGTTTAAAAGAGATCTATTCCCAAGAGGCAAGCAGATCATAATCACAAAACCTCACTGGTTTGGTCCGCTACAAGCATGGTTACACAGTACAGGAGGTGCAGGTTATCTTCCTGCACCTAAAATCCTTCCAAAATTCCATTTTATTTCATGCATTTTTAATTAGAACTGAGTCAATTCTATTTTCAGAGCTGCTTCAATATTGCCAAGATTTTAATCAGGAGGTCCAAAAGCAGCTAGACCTCTAGTCTTTCCTCAAACCTCAACCAAGACATTGGAAAAATCATGCAACCTAAGTGAAAACACCCCATTTTTCTGATTTTTAACGACTACTTTCACATTTACAGGATTATTTGAAGCAAAAGCCCTTAAAGAAAGGGCAGGAAAAAAGCAGGGGTTGGGTTTTGGTGTTTGTTTTTGTTTTTTGTTTGTGGGGTTTGTTTTTTTTTTTTTTTTGGTTTCTTTTTTAATAAAGGAATTGCAGCTTTTGTTTACCATTTGAGATGGAGCAGATTATCATACAAACATTTGGTATGCATTTTTAAGTTTCTCTGACAAGACTGTATTGGATTGCTTTAACAAATCTCTGTTTCAGACGTAACAGTTTAGGACTGACTGAGGTCTCTTTGTAGATACCTACTTTACATTTCTAAAAAAACCCAACATCTATCCACAAAGGTATTTCAGAATCATTAAACAACACTTATTTACATCAGGGCAATTTTGGGATATAGGTAGATCTAAAACTTAGCGACAGCGGTGGGCGAGGAACAAAGGAGATCAAGCTAAAGACCTGCTGTATTCAGGATCAGGAGCAAGGAGGACCTTAAATTCTAGTCTTGGTTCATAATCCTTCGGACGCACAGTCTGTACTTTACCTGTTTCTCATGATTCATCTAAAGACTACATCTGATATTTTATCTCCTGTGTCTGTCAGCATTTGGAAACAGCTATAAAGACTGAAAAGAACAGCCATGCAACAAAACGTTTTCTTTGGTGTCTGATGCAGACTAGTAATAGTATTTAGAGAATTATCCCCCTAAAAGAAGAAACCTTGTTCAAAATAATACTACAACTGAAGCATGTTTAAAGCAATGTTGAATCTGAATCATCACTGCCCCAAAGAAAGAAAATACTTCTGTTTATTAGTTCAACTATTTTCCCCCCTCAACCTACACAAGCTGTTCTGTGCAAGAACATGGGATCTATCTCTGCCTGCTCATACTCTAGCATATGCTCACAACAAGCTTCTTCCTAGTCAAAATCCCATATAGCAAGCCTACTGTCATATGACATTTCCAATTTTTAACAGAAATACTACTTTCTACACACTTAAGTGGTAAACTGGTTGCGGGTACCTGAACTGGAAGAAGGCAGAACAATTTTCATCTCAGCTGAACAGGATCAAATCCAGAAGTTTTACTGCTTTGAATCTTCAGTCAACAGCGTGGTTTGAAAGCTAACTAGCAACAGTCTATTAACTATTCCCTTTTTGTTTTGTACTACAAGATACCAAAATTAATACGGGCACTGCTAAGGCTTTTCCATAGAACCATGCACCTAGCAGGCAGGGGGCTATTTAAAACTCACTCTACAAAAAGTTTTTCCAGTTAATTTGATTTGTTTCTAATGCATCCATTCTTTTCTATTGCTAAAATAGTAACACATTTAAACTGTCCATTTGCAGCATTCTGTCTTCATTCTCTTCTGCATGTCATAATCCTCAAAACTATTCTTTTAAGCCAGCTGTAGTAATTTTTCACCATACTGCCTCCCCACTACAATCAGCCTATCTGGACACCAACCTGCCCACCCACTGCATAAACTCACACAGTGCAGAGCACAGACGAAAGAGAAGGAACAACTAAATTTATTCAGACTCACTATGAGAATCAACAAACCAGTTTTTCTTCATTTGTTTCTGACACCTGTGCAAACAGTTTTGTGTTTCTTTTTGGCAGAAGGAGCCTCTCGAGAACATATACCGTGCTTTAAACTAGGAACAGAAGGTTTATAGACATTAGTAGGAAGCTTCAGAATTAACAACTTAACTAACAATGACAACAGCACATAACTGATCCTCTCCAACACTGCTCTCAGATTCACAATTTCACTTCCAAATCTAAAAGGGGATAACAGAGGTCTTAATCCACAAAGTGTTTTTAGTGGTGACTAGGTATATAAAACAGATGAGCTACAAATACTCTTTCAACAAGATCAGACTAGTAAGAATTTTACAGCCATCTGAAGAAAGCTGAGATAAAGTGTCAGGAAAAAGTTTACATTTGAACCATATAGCAAGAAACAACAGACTGAACACAAACAAGGTTAGGTTCATCCTAAAGTACATTTCACAAGATGGAGGTAAGATGAACTGACTGCATACAGATAAAATAGAAATTTGTGTAAAATCAAATCAAGTTAATTCTATTTTCCAGTTGAATCCAACCATTTTTTTAAAGCGATTCCACTCAACTGAAGTAGGTCTGCCTTTGTGTGCCATTACCTCTATGAAACAGAGGTAATTACACAAAATGCTCTTGCATCCTGCAAAGGCTAAAAAGATATTTAGTAAATGACAAATCAAAACCTCAGCAACTACGTAAGCCCACTTCAGTCACATACTGACTAAAGTGCTTGATCAGCTAAGTAGTGAAAAGATGGCCTGGATGCCATATCTTGTCTTATACTACGAGATGCTCGGACAGCAGTATAACAAGCATCAGTCCACGGTACGCACATTTCCTCACACTATTATTAAAGAGTCAAATACAGTTTTAGTGAAGAGAATGTGATATGGGAATTTTCCAAGAAAGCAAATTATGAGTTTCTAGAAAGAATACCAACTGAAAACACAAAAGATTGGTGGAGAGAAGAAGAGAGGAGGCAGGGGTCTTGGCAAGAAGCCACGCATTGTAGATGCAAGAATTACTCATAATAAAGACGGGGGATTTTTTTCTTTAAACACACTCGTTATCACCAGATTAACTTTTTCTCTACTGACATGAAACTGGAAGTCAATGATTAAAGCAAACATGGATTGCTTGTGAAAATTGAATCCTATGTGAATACACGAAAAATCTTACTTGAACAGCAGCATTCCTTTTTTTTTTTATTTTTTAAACCTATCTCTAAAGAGCAGAAATTGAGACAGAACTGTTCCTTCAAGTAAACCACTGAATCTACACAACATTTTCTACAAATGTTTCATTAGAGATCTGTATTCCTTACTACGACCGACTCTCAGCTTTGGTCCGTGTTTAGCTTTAAGCTCTGAATAACCTGGCACTTGCCCAATTTTGAATGGGAAAGCTGTGAGAAGGGGAGGAAACAGTTCTATAAGCACCATTTATGCTAATCACTGCATATAAATACTAATCACTGCTGACAAATCACTGCATATTATGGCCTTTTATGTATTGCATCAAGTACTTAGCATGCTAAAATAACTCAGCAGCTATTTCATAATTCAGACATCTCTTTGGTGTAGCTCAAAACCTATGTGTAGAATACACCAATTCCACAAAGAAAATAGGAACTACAAATAACCTTTTCAAAAAATTGCTAACCTATATATACAGCTCAGAAATGGACTACATCTGTTAAGTAAAAGGAAGAACAGACTCTGAACTTTTTTCATCCAAGGTAAACTTCAACATGGATAACATAAGCGCTAGAGATGACAAGAGTTCTAAGCCAAGGCTGTTACTACTGCACTTTGATGAAAAGCTACTTGGACAAGTAATTTCTCTTTTAATAGTTAGAAAAAGTTTTACTAATAGTTATGTGTTGAAGAGATTTTAAGTTGATAAAGTAACAGCTGATACAAACACTCAAAATGTATGTGTAACCAAAACCACTATAACTCAACTATATATTAAATGATACCGGTATTGTAGATAAATACTGTAATTTGTATCATTTAAGATCAGTTTAAGTCTCATAGATTTAAGACTTAACGGGAACTACGAGCTTCTTCATCAGTATACTTTCAATTTCTGCCCTAAGAAATACTAACATTGAATTCACATTTTGATAACCACTGAGTATTAATTTATTTGGTTAAAAAAAAAAAATTGAGCTCTCCACACCAAGCCATTTGAAACAACGACCTTTCCATTAAGATAAACTTACAAAGGCATTAGATAACCATTCTTTTTAGAGTCAGATTTACTGTTTCTAAAAACATATTTATGAAGTATGTTTTATAAGCTTATCTTATGAAGGCAGAGGGAAAGGAAAAGATGAGTGGGGCAGAAGAGCTAGACAGCTGAGGAACATATTGATCAAATATTTATCATAAGACCAAGCACCAATTTACCTTCTTCATCAATCCATTTCATGGTGAAAAGCTGTTCATTGTCAAAGGAGCACATGTCTCGAACTTCACTGCACAATCCCTCAAATGAGATGGAAGGTTCAAAATACGTTATCATGATGTCCCTGAGCAAGAGAAAAATAAATTTGAGAAATGATACTGCAACATGTGGCATTTAATCGTCACCTCTAATGTCTTCCATATACCGCTAACGTAAAACCCATCCCTGCTGCAGCGACCTAAAAATAGTAAAGTAATATTAGTAAACCATTAGCACGTAAGTTCCCTTCCTGTAGCAAAGTCAGGCTCCAAGTGATTTTTATTACCAACTACTTGACTTTAATCCTCCAGGTATCTGCTTAAGAAAAATTAAGATTTAAATTCCCAAATAACTATCAAGTGAGTTGCAGCAGATATTAACCACACACAGAAATGAGATATACCAGTGGAAACCAAAGAATGAAATGCTGCAAAAATTTTGAAGAACTTTATTAATGCATTGCTGTTCTGCTTGCTCTTTAACAGTGTTTTATTATTAGATATCAAAATGTTGTAAGAATGTATAAATCTTCTCCAACTAAATTTTGATTGTGTAGATGTTACAAAACATTAATGAAAATTATTAAATAGGTTTCCTAGCAGATTAGGGGGGGATGTTCCAAATATTGAAAGTGCCTTTAAAAAGAGACCCAGCATGTTTCACTACAATGACAAGGAATGCGGACAGAGAAACATAAACTTAGAATTAAAATTTACTACTTTACTGTTATGCAGGATGGGTGTTTCTTTTATAACTAAGAGTTAGTTAATCTGGTGTTTTAAATATGTTAAAATAAAATACTGAGGCATTGTCTTGGTATTCACTGGGCCTTAAAGGAGCACAGGTGACCCAGGGTTGCAGTCCTTTAAACAAAGGATTTCAGAGATGCAGTTCAGAGAAAGGTGGAGGGGTGAAAAGGTTGTTTACAACACTACACTTCACACATCTCGTATAAGTCCAATGTTTGAGCTCTGAGCCTAATTTTCCCATAAAAGCCTCAGCGAGTTGGGATTTGTTTCAGCTGGTGCCAGCTGCCAGCACTATCAGAGGGGGAGGGATCAAAGCAAGAGACAAAATTCTTATCTGGTCAAAATTCGCATCAACACACCTACCAGACTGAAGTGTACATATGCAGCAAGTGAAACGTCTTTAAATCATCTTGTGCATGGGCAGAGTGTATCACGTAGGTGACTTAACACACTGTGGTCACTGAACCTGAACCACTTCCAGGAGTGGCAGAGAACACAGGTAATAAACACGCTTGCCTGAGGCTCCCTCAAGTTTAGCAGCATGAATACAATAAACTAGCAATTTCTAAGCACTCTAGAAGAACAGCTACCCTCTTTCTGGCTTTATAAGCATGATTAGAGTTAGTTTAGTTAGGGGAAAGATTCCAGTAAATGGTTAGGATAGTGAAATGACACCTCTTCAGTAATCTGAGTAAGACAGCCAAAAAGCTGCTACGTTACATGGTTGAAGAACCACTCTTCTTTCCACACGAGACAAAAATACAAGATGAAACAGTATTTGGACCCCAGTATTTAGTGACAGTCCACTACTCTGGGGCAAACGAGGCTTTGTGTGAAACGCCCGATTGCGCCCATCCCACCAGGCAAAACTGTGTTCCCTCCCCTTTGCGTCCTCTCAAAATGCAGAAGCTGGGAGCCCAGTGCTCCAGAAGCTGAGGCAGATCTAACAGCACACTGCTGTTACAGACGTGCAGGCATCAACCAGAGAGAAACCCAGGAGGCTCTGTTAGGAGGCAAAGTCTTAACCTGTATTTCCTGTTTTTCAGGGAAGGAACCAAGGCACTGCTTACCTAGCAGCCACACTGATTTTGTGCTAAAGTTTACCATCCCATTTTAGCACAGATATATTCACTTTGGAATATTTTCTTAAACAAAAAGTTAATTTCTGAAGGGTGCTGAGAAGTCAGAGTTAAGTATTTCAACTCCTGCAGTTTATTTTGTGATTGAATCAGCCAGTAATGGGAAAGGGTATGTTAAAAGAAGTGGCGACTACATGATTATTACTGTCAGACAAGCAAAAAGAGTTAGGGGACAAACAGTAATCTCAAGAGATTGTAATCAGTGATGCTCTAGCAAAAACTGAAGATTTAAAAAAAAAAAGTATATAGGCAAGAACTGTTCAGCAGGTTTTCAAATTTGATAATTCAAGTCCACTTAAAATAGATTTACCCATACTATTGTGAAGAGAAAAAGTCACAATGTTAACATGTACTGAAAAGTCTAGGAATCCTTCCCCATCTATGAAGTAAAAGCTGGTACCAATTAAAAAAAAAGACCCTCTTCCTACATGTTGCTACCTTCAAGTAGCAAAATAGTTGCACTTCAAATAAAAGAGCAGTTTCATTATTTTAGAATTTAAGCAAGCTCTCTAAATTATACCTCCAACAGGACATGCATCAGTCATTATATACATTTGGAATATATCTTACCATCTCTGTTATAACAAACACTAATCAGTCTTTCAGAGAACCTATTTTTTTTTAATATTGATAAGTATGAATAAGGTTCTACAAACAGCATCTAGCACATTCCTAGGGATGTGCAGCCAGTCTTACAGAACACAGAAGCTGAAAGCTTACGGGTCTTTATACAAGTTTATTTTGCCACTCCAACTACACTCATGACAGTGACATTTTTCTACCAAGACAGGTCTCACTTCCAAAGTGGTTTTGTTACCACACCTTCGCATTATATGGCGTTTTCAACACTTCTTACACCTAACATTGCACTGATGATGTTGTCATTAAGGAAAAAGCTGTATTCGCTGAAGTTAAGACATAAAGTTAAACTCTACTGAGAAGAAATTTGGGATTTCAAACAAAAATCAGTAGGCCAAGTTAAAGAACAAAGGAAAGATAATGTGGACCCATAGCCTGCTGACTTGCCCAAAAAATACAAAATGCTTTCTTTCACTAAGATGTGGGAAAAAATTTCTTGACAAAAGCCCTTTCCTTCTGATGAAGATAAGCTTATGTACTGCTTTTAATAAGTATGTTTGTTATAAAGCTGTTCTAAGACATAATATCCTTATTTGTCTCCTCATGACAGACACAGGGAATTAGAAGAAAATCTGAATGAAGCACACCCTTTGCACCACCACATTTGGACATGCCAACTAACTCGCTATGGAAGCACCAGGATTTTTAGGATGTTTTAGTACTATCATTATGGGCCTTAATCAGGGACCTGGGAATAGCAAACATACATATAAACAAGAGAGTACTTGTCCTGAATTACTTTCAGTTAAAATGTTGTCATTTAGATCTTATGTAAATATTAATAACATAATCCTTTATTAAAACAAATAAAAGCCCTGGCCTGCAAATTTAAGAACCAGTAAAAGATAAACCATAGGAAGATTGAGAAAATGCAAATGGTAAATCTAAACACAAACAGTAGAGAACAGATTTTAAATATCTCTAGAAGACCATGAACCTCATCACAATCTTCCCCACCTTTCCTCTGAGATCAAACAGCTTTTCTCATGCTTTTCTTTTACAGATCATCCAACAGTCACAACATCCTTTAAGGAAAAAACCCACCAACAAAACCCCAATGCCAACAGCTAGATGTAATTCAGTCTCCGTATCTCATTTTTCACTTCTGAGCTTAAACTTCCATGTGAGAACAATCCACTGTAAGAACAGAGACTCGACTCCTTTAGATTCTTCCACCTGCAGCCTAATACAGCTATCATATTATGTATGTGGAAATACACAGATACATACATAACACATGGATTATCTACATATCCACATATTTATCACACACCTAGGTCAGTCATTAAGGCTTTTGATAATGTCTAATTATAGCTCACTGAAATTAACCCATACAAGACTCTTGGAGAATTCTGCTGTATCATTTCAGTACCCTGCGGTGCCGGCACTGCCATCCAGAACAGTTTGAAGCATCTCTTTCCCCAGTGGAAGTCTGAGGTCTCAAACTGCCAGCTCCTGCAATCTGTTTTTCTGAGAAAAATGTATCATCAGAAAATTAAATCAATGTTGAAACTGCAAGAAGGAGTGAAAACATGTTCATAGGCTTAAACCAAAGCCTTCTTAATCTGAACACTCTCCTATGTGGAATTTGATACTCAGACAACAAAAGACATTGAGCTGAAGAATTGACCAGAGAGTGCTCAAGACAAAGAAAAGGATAAAGATAAAAGATAAAGGATGAGAGAACTCAGAAATTCTTAAGAAATTAATTTCCTGGAAATATTTATGGAGGTACATTTTGATTTTACAATTAAAGTTGAACTTTTTTCCTACTTTTCCCACTCACATAAATGTATTAAAAATTAAGAAAAGAAGCAAGTTTAACATGTATCATGAAAGGACTGTCGGGAGCATTTTTCCTTTGAAACAAATCAAACTGAAGTTGGGAAAAGCATTGGTAACCTATGCCTTTAACTATATTAAAAGTCTAACCTACGTTACAGCCTACACAATTAAAACAGTACAAGATCTATGTCAGGTACTGAAAGAATGCAAGCTAGCAGTTCTAATCATGACAGGAAAATGGTTCTTCAAGTTTGTTGTTTGCTTTTGTTTCTTTTTTTAAATCAGCAACATTCATTCTACAGGATTCCTAGTACACAAGCAGTATTATTCCTACCCGTTCTCTACTGCCACAGTGCAATCCTCCCCATACGTGTTAATGATCTAATAGAGTCTTGTACTGAACTGACAAAAATGTAAACTTTGAATATTAGAAAGCCAAATTGGTTGTAATTACAAAAATTGTTGTGCCACACATTTGAAGGTGCTACGCTTTGTTTACTGTGTCAACAAAAAAGTGTGTAAACATTTGGTGTAATGGCATAAATTCCTAAGAACTCACTCAGGGACCTCTATTACACTGCACAGATTAACAGTAACTCTTTAGAAGTGGAAAGACTATTTTCAGCATTTTAAACAACCAGCCTTATGAGAAAGATAAGTGTGGCTTACCTGAGAGAAAGAACTACCTGGATAAACTCAACCTAGTGCCCTAATTTCCAAGTCTGTGGGAATTCCCATCCTCTTATTTTCATGATCTCTGTTTATTTTAGGAAAATTTTCCTTCCTCACTTTACATATTTCATGAATTTAAGATAAAGAATTACCACTGCCCGGTTGAATGAAACAAAGACCCTTCAAAGAGTTCTCATGAAAGTCTTTGTCTTGGCTGAGAAAAGCAATTAGGCTCTTGGCCAGACTAAGGTGTTTTGGGGATTCAGGTTCGGCTCTTTGCTCTGAGTTGGTAAACGCAGTGTCTCAAGCCCCAGGCAAGGATCCTGACTATTGGATTCCCAATTGTTTCAAGAACAAATCTGTGCTTCTGAGTTGCTGGTTTGTTTTTTTTTTTTCTGTGACCAGAAACTCCTTCTGGAAGCTGAAAAGACCTTCCTAGCAAGACTTTCAGAGTAACTTCTACAACCCACTTCAATGCTTCTATTAAAACAAAATGAGAGAGATTAACATTTCCTGATTAACACTATTTCACATTAAATCCTCTATCCAGCTCTAATCTTGAGACAGTTCATTTGACAGAAGGGGAAAATGCTGCCTTTGATATCAGAATTTAGATCCTCAGTCTCCAAGTCATTTCAGTATCAGTACAGGTAAAAGTGTTTTGCTTCGATATCCACTTCTTGATAGTGCTAATCGGAGAAGTGAGGATGAGACCTTCTGTTGTAAGAAACTGGAGAGAAGAATTTGTTTAGATCTCAAAACAAAACATGACTAAGGCATTCAGCTTGTTAGTTTGCTGGTATTCACAATGGTTAACCAACACCCTATATGACTCAGTGTCATTATTAAAAGTAAACTGATAATTGCATTAACAGATGAAAAGTCAATAGTTGAAACTCAAAAGAAATATTCCAGTGCCTGTGAAGTTATTACCTAATATTTAAAGTGTCATGAGCCAGCATTCCTGTAGCAGTTTTCTTCCTCACTCCCACAACCCTGAGCTGCACTCTCTGTGTTCTTGCACCACAGCCTCCCTGTGCTAAAGCAAGAATTCATGTGATTGCATTTGGAAACAATCAAGATTAAAACTGACCCAGAAGAAAAAAATAAATGGTTTTAACCCAGAACAGTTGCCACTTCAGATCACTGAAGTGAGCCTGACCAAATGAACACTTCTGCCAGCTGACAGCCAGGGGCACCTCCATGTCCTTAAGAAATGACGGATTAAAGGGACTGTAAAACAAGGAGCTTAGAATTTCACTATTACTTTGACAGTGTTTCACACATGCTTTAAAGCCACAGATTGTGCCAGTCTCTACAGTACTTCTATAGACTTTTGTCAAGAAAAGCCCCAAAGCAGAGACAAGCCAGCAATCGAACATGGTAGCAAACACCAAATGCTCAGCATGGTTTCTGTACCTCTACTTAAAATTATAAAGCTAGAGATACCACATAGTAAATACTGTAAATGCAATAAATCTTTTCTGGTACTTAATACAGATAACTGGAAGGAAGCTGTTGAGAGTATCATGTGTTCAATCTTAATCCAAAAAATGCAATCTACATTTTTTCCTGCTTAGATCACCTCCTCTCAAACTTAATGGCCCAATGAACCATCGTCGACCCTTGTGCTCAAACTTTTAAAAGATAGGTCCTGTAACTGTTACTATTTAATAGCGGGTTGTGAACCCAAAGCAGAACACTTCTTCGGCCTTCTATGGTCTTGTCGGAGACACACTAAATTAGACCAGCAACATTCAGTTTTTGACTGTGCAGACCTCTGGCTTATTTATTGTTTTTACAGCGTAACTGACCGTGTCTTAGTCACTCGGTCCTTGGGAAACGGCCTAAAAACGGATGAAATCGGTCTGCACCCAAACACCTTCTTCCTTTAGACCCGAATATCACTTAACACGCAGAGAGCAGGACCGAAGCCGGCGCCTGAACGTATGAATTCTGTATTAAGCACGCATTTTGGCACGCGTCCCCCAGTAAAGCGTTACGCGGGAACGCGCGCTCGTGACCGACGGCAGCGGTACCGCACCTCGGGGCGCGCGGACAGCTGGCTGGCCAGGACAGAGGAGGCCCCTCCGGTTCATCCGCGCTTACCGGTGACGGCAGCACAGGAGAAGGGAGGATGCGGCGGCGTTCCGCCCCACAGCCACCGGCCCCCGCTGAGCCCCAACACCCGCGAGGAGGCTCCTCCGAACCCATGTCCTGCCGGTTCTCCCCGGCTCGGAGCAGAACCTGAAAGCCATTTTAACCGCTCAGCTGCGGGGCTCCCCGCACCCTGCTTTTCCCCCTCCCGGAGCAGAG
>NW_010543540.1:0-11505 GCF_000687285.1 Phaethon lepturus
TAGCTCTGCCAGACAGGCCGGGCCGTACGAGGCGCTATCCCCGCGGCCGCAGAGCCGGTGGTGAAAGGCTCTTCTGTGCCCTAAAAACGCGACCTGCAGCCGCCGAGGGCAGGGTCTGCCTGTGATTTCGTCTCGTTGGTGTCATTTAAGGACAGGCCCGATGAGTGTTGTACTAATGGGCAGCATTCAAGTAAAATTGAGAGGGCAGGAGGGGGAGTGGGGTGTGTGTATCCTATCTTGTAACTAAAAGTATAAAAAAAAACTTTTTTAGCTAGCTCGTAGCTGAATGAATGTGTGCTACCAGAAGTTTTACTAGAGCATCAGAAAATGACAGACGACAACAGTACTTCTGTCTTGGAGTTGGAGGCCACAGGTCAAGCTGCTTCGTGACACCAGCCGTGCCTCCCGCTTAAACGGGAGCAACACAGTGCTGTTGCTGCTGAACAGATCCAACTTAAAACACTTTTGGATAAAACTTTTAAAAGCACATGCTTGCCATCAACAGAACTACGCCGCCTGGGATTGGCAGCTGAAACTCTGGCCTGTCTCTGGAACCAGGCTGCTGCAGCACTGGGAACTCTGGCAGACTGCATACCAGATAAGCAAGTTTTGACCTTTGTTACTTTGCCATATTTTCTAGTTTTACTTTTTGGAGGCTTCATACAGCTTGCTCACTAGTATTTAAATGTAAAGGTAGGTAGGAAGGAAGCTGTAATAGCAATTTCCATTGCTGTGTTTTTCCCTGAACATAAAGTTTTCCCAAAAGTTAATAAAAATCAGTATCTTGATTTTACTCTATAGTTAATATGGCACCTCCTGTTTGACTCTTGTTGACCTGGTGCATTGCCATTTTAAATGAGAATGCATTACTGACTGCAGTGATACTGATTTGTCCAAAGTTTGGGAGATTGTGATGGAAATAACTATGCACAGCATTCCATGTAATAAAATACAGAGAAACAAGTCTAAATGCAAGACCTATGTGATAGCAGGGAAAGCAAGGTCTTGTGGCCAGCCAGTAGCATGGGAAGTGAAAGACCAGAACAAAATAACAATAATTTAGAATCAGAACTAACATAGAAAACATGAAGTTCATATTCATAAAGAAGTGACTGAAACAGATAGGGGTTTGAAGAAATATTTGGTCAAGGCCAAACTTAAGGTTTTTGTATTTCCAGCATTTATTTCCTAAACATGGTGACAATGGAATTAAAATATCAACAGGGCCCTGACTAAAGTGATGTCTTAAGTTAACAGACCTACAAAATAAATTCTGTTATGGCTAAAGTAATTTTAGCCATTCCTACATGCCCAGCTTTTCTTCTTTTAAACACTGATGAGTTTTAGCTAAGCAGATATTGAGAGATGTTAAAATGGCACCTCCCTCAGGAAAAATAAGACTGGGAAGAAAGAAGGTAAGAAAAATTATTTCTTTAGAAGAACTGTATTGATATTTTATCAGCCATATGCAATATGATCCTCCTTGACATTCCTTTTGTAGGGTATAATTGCGTAGAACAGATTATCTTCTCTATCCACTGGGGAGGTCTGATAAGGACACATTAGCATAGACCTACCTAAACTTCTCTTTCTGTAGGCAAACTCTGGTCTGAGCATCCATCTGTTTTCTCTTTTGTCTGGTGAACTTCACTTCTAACTTAAGCTAACATTAACATATTCTTCTGCTACTTGATTATACTTAAATTTCTTTAACATAGGGAACAGGTTTAAAGAAATCCAGTGTATTTTACTTGTTAACTTTTTCCATTATTGTGGCAAGTTTTGTGATCTGTGACTTACTGGTATAATGCCAGCAGTGTCTTCTAACAGGAGTTAGATTACATCTACATAGCTTAGTCCTAAAGTTATTGGTGGGGAAAAAACAATAACCAAATAGATCAAGGGGCAAGTGTTTGTGTAGAAGGGTAGAGAGGAAAAAGGGAAAGCGACTGGGCAGACTTAGCAAGTTTCTTAAAACTAAGGTATAAATCTCATTTAAGGCACAAACCTTTGTTATATAAGTTCTTTCCAGAGAAGGCTGAATTCAGTTGCTAATGACCTTTAAGGGGTGCCATACTCTAGTGTTAGAGGAACGTCTCTTAGGCAAAAGAAGTAATCCACTTGGGAAGTTAAAAGCAGTGTCCTGAGAAAGTGATTTTATTAGCTGTGATTTATGTTATCAGAGAAAAGAGACATTGTTGCAAGTAAATGTTCTTCCATTTCTGAAATTCATTTGGGCTTGTAAAACACATCACCTTTAAACCGGTGAACTTGGATGTTCTTTCTCAATACCTGTGTAAGGATGAAGAGTACTCCTTTCAAGCAACCCAATGTTATAACCAAGAAAACAGAGTTTAATAAAACCAAAATCCTTTTTTACTGTCAGGTTCAATTTGAAGCCTACTTCTAGTCTAAACAGAAGACTTAACTTTAAGCAATATTAAGTAGCTGAAAAATAGGTGTTTTGCTTTCTTATATAATAAGATCTTAAAAGTGTTTCACCTGTACTTGGTATTGTATAAGACAATACCTGTGTATCTGTCTATAGGTTGTTGGTTGCCATTGTAAAAGATGGAAAATAGGTCATTTGACTACTTTGATTCATCACGATATGAAATAGTTTATTATTCCTCTGCTAAACAAGGGAAAAACTTTTCTTCTTAAGAGGTAGCACTAACTCCACTGACTCATGCTTTTGTACTATCAATTAGATGAGATACTCATTAAATCTTTTCATCCATTTGTTAAAATTAACATTTAGATTCTCAAATAAGCAAATAAAACACTAGAGAGCAACTTTATAGAAAGATGCATATATATGAATGTAGTTCTAGTCAGTACATTAACTGCAGCCATAAATTACATACATTCATTTGAGTATTGATACATACATAAGTCTTGTAGTTAGTGCAAATGGCCCATATTCTACCTCAATTTTACTACTGGAAAAAAACAGTACCAATAACCGTACAAGGTGATCCTAACTGAAAGTAACAACATAGCTAAATCAGAAAAAAGTTATAGGGGTACATACTTCAATGATGAGCACAGCTCAGATGTGACACTTAGAATTTCTAGCCCACTCACTTCTTCAGTGGCTCCAGAAAATTCTTACACCATTCACAAAAATACATTCCATAAGTAATGGAAGTGATACATACACTTCATGAATGGCTGAAATATGTACTTTCATAAATTTCCTATATTAGTGAAATAATAGCCTTCCATGATTCTTTGGGGAGTAGGGAAACAACTAGGTTTTTTTCCTTTGTTAGGAAAACTTTATCTTTTTGAATGTTTCTTATACCTTAAATAGTACTTTCCTCTTCAAATAGGTTGAGATTAAATAAAGTATCGGTATACTTTATGCATAACACATTTCAAAAATAATATGAATCTTGAACATTCCTTTTTTAATAAAGTGCAAAGATGAAGGATTAAATTTCTCTTAAATAAAAATAGGAAATCTAATTAAAAAAGATGAAATCAGTTACACAGTATTAATGCATCTTTTTCTTGGCTTTGCGCTTCTTGTATTTTTGGTCACGTTCTTTTTGTCTCATTTTGTCATCCTCAATACTAGTGTCACTGTCACAGCTTTGCTGTTCTCTCTTTCTTTTAGAGGTGCTTTCATCCACCTGGTGCACTTCACAGTAACTTGAACATGGCAGGGCCAATTCAAAAGAACTCTGTGTAGACTTTAAATTTGCAGCTTGCTTCTGATAGGGAGAAAAAGACAAATTTGAAGGCAGTGGTGGAGTCATCTGATAGTAAGGAAATTGTTGACCCACTGGACTCTGTACTGTGTACTGCTGTGCTAAAAAATGGTTCATCTAGAGAAATAGAAACTTGAGTTGTTAACACTGTAAAGAGGAAGTTCTGAAGAGTTTAATTTTGCATGCATTACAGCTTATACAATGAAAATACTGATAAATTATAAAAGAATGTAACACAGAATGATTGAGAATAAAGCTTATATATTTTATTATATCAATTAGTATTGTTGGAAAAAGCAGACAATTTTTTCATGGCAAAGTTAGAACACAGATGTAATCTGATTTAAGATTAAACAGCCAGTTAGTCCTTGTGTAATGTAATCAAACATGGCATTCCTTACATTTCTTCATCTACATAATTTATAAACATTTGTAACTGCAGTGCCTATTATTAATGCAAAGACATGCACATCTGCAATTTTTTTTAACCTGGTTTAACTAATTTTAATGTGGACAAGGCATTCCAACAAGGTACAGTGAATCCATACATCAAAGTACTTGGAACAACGCAGTAAGTGCCCAGCTTATTGTTACAGTCCCTAAAGTATCCCAAGAGTCCCTCTCATACAAAATGCACAGCCCAAATACAGAAATAGAATTACCAAGGTCAGAAAAGAGCTGCTTCCTACTGACTGTCAGTAACCAGAAAAATGATGGGGAGCATGTCCAAGTACGTTACATGTGCAAGCAGACTCCTAGTGAGTAACCTGCCTGGCTCACCCAAACAAAGTTGAGGTAGATGCGTGACGAGATTGTGTCCTGCTGACACTGCAACAAACTATCGTTGGAGACATACTGCAATACCATCCCTTCTAGCAAGCAGAAAATGGGATGATGTTGGTTGTGTGTGCTGGTCTGCCGAATTTGGTCTTTCAGTGTTTATGTACTGCATTATTACTGAGGAGTGGGTTCACTGGCGAGCACAGCGGGGGACATGTTCGCTCCCGAGCCTTCCACCACAGTGGAGGGGATGGGAAAATTTGTGCAAGCACCAGCTCTTCTGAGGGCAAGATGGAAGGTGGGCCACCAGTGCATGCAACAGGGAACAGACCCTCTCCCTTTTCCTCCTCAGATTGACACTGGCAAGAGTAATCTTGCCAGATTTCCAGATCCAGACTTCGCCCCTTCTAACATTACAAAGGACTGGCCATTCCCCAGACAGACTGGGTGGCAGCAGTCCACAGCTGGTACCTCACATTAAATGCTGAGTTTCTTCAGTCCTACTGATCCATACTCATCATATTCAGAAGCTCCATGATGTTTTTGTTGAGTTTGTGTTCGGCCCACAGGTTGCCATCTGGAGAGACCACTTCCCTTGCTTTGTGGAATATCTCGGACAAAATTGATTAGGACAAGAGTGGCCCAGTGCGCCAGAGTCTGTTAGAGGGGAAGCAGAATACAGGTTCTCACTGTGTACTGCTGTGGAAGTAAATCATGAATGTGAGAGCTGCAAGGGGCATATAAAGGTTCCGGCCAAAACTGTTGATGCCCTAACTTGGGCAGCAGGGATTTGTTGGGTGAGTTTTAGGTTTGGTTTTAGGGCATTTCAGACTTCTGCTGGGCATTTCTGAATCAAGTAGAAGAGCTAAGAGTTTCCCTGACTAAATTATCTGTCTATGAAGAAGCTATTGCTTGCATGGTTGTAATTTTTGTCTCACAAAGGGGATTTGATTTGGAACACAGTACAGGAGAGAGCTTCATCTGTAGACTGATATTTTTAGCCTCCCTAAGCTATATACCTTTAAGACATTGCTGCAGTAAGAAAATAGTTTGGTTTGGTAGATCCCCTGTTATTATAGTATCCTTAAGTGCTAAAATAAATAGCCCTAATACTGTCAAAGTTAACAGCCTAAACCACATTTTGAGACATTAAATAAGCACTGTTGTTTGCAGAAATGCAGAATACATTCAACTTTGTAAAAAAAGCTTCCAAGTTTTTAACTTTTAGCTCAAACTCACCATCTTTTGAAAGCCTGAGTATTCATGAGGTAAACTATTGTTCATTGGAAAAGGAGTAACAGGAAATGGAGGATTTCCATAAGGCTCTTGATACCTAGGAAAAACAAGCAAATGTACAAAGACTAGACATCCACCACATACTGCTTACCAGAGTGCTGAGACTTAACTCTTGGGCTATAATGAGAATATCCAAGAGGAGAACTGAGATATTAACAACTGGACTTCCATGGAAAAATTGATAAAACAAGAAAAACAAAGGCTCAATTAATGAGTAATCCTCACATGTACTTAAGTGCAGATGCAAAAGAGTTCTGGACTTCACCACGGGAGTTTAGCTTCCATAGAGAGTTCTGTCACATTTGTAAATAAAAATGTTGGAACACTGAAAAATACTGTATCTGGGGTGTTCAGACTTCAATTATAACAGGTTTATACCTGTGCATTCATATGTGCCCAACAGCTGCTTGTAAATATACACACAAAAAATACAGATATAAAGTCAGTGGAGTTTAAAAAGATTACCTCCATTTTCAGATTTCTTTCCCCTAACAACTGTGAACATTGTTAGTACAAACACTGTATTTCAATATTTTCTCATGGTCCTCTATCTTGCAGGAACAAATAAAGAATGGAAAATTCAAGCTAACTGAAATTCTGGCAAGCTAAACAACCAAATGTCAAAATTAACTAGAGCCCACTGCAAGTCATCAGTAAGGACGCGATTAAAGCATGCAACAGCTGTTTTAATGAAAAGTCTAAAGATTGCTCTACCACATCAACTAATTTTATTAAGAAGATTTTTTTAAAAATTATAATCATACAGTTCATTTACAGGTGATCTTTTTTACCTATATGAAGGTGAATATAAGTCAATATAGTTCTCAAAACCATGGGTAGGGCTGTTTAGTTCTGATGAGTGAGAGCTCCCTGTAAATAAGACAAGAGCATAATGACTATTCAGTCACAACTATTCAATTAACAAATTCAAAACACAGAAAGTGTTGTGTGTCATCTATAGTGTGCTAGTAGTATATCTAAGGTAGTATATAAAGGTAAGGTGCTACTTTATGGCAGATAACTTATAGCATCATTTTACTGCTTGAAAACATTAATTTATAATTTATTCACTCACAGAAGCATAAATCAGGGCTGTTGAAGTAATCCAGAACAGAATAATTCCCACTCTGTTACAGACCTGGGAGATGCTTCTGATTTTAGGAACCTCGGCCATCCTACTTAAACCCAGCAACTGCTCTGTACAGCCTTTGCAGGAAGGAGTGGCAAAGTGCCTAGTGGGAACATGATGAGTCCTTAATGTTTGAGTTGCAAATGCTGCCTGATCATTAGCTTAGTAGAAGGTTTATTCTTATAAACGTAAAATAAAGAATATGACATGATTTGACTATTCTTTGAGCTACAATCCCTTCCACTTAAAGCAACAGCTCTGATAACTGTGGCTTTAGTATAAAAACAATCAAATTGATAACTGCTGCACTTACTGAATTGACTTTTCCTGCCAGACTGCAAATGAAAGTCACACCCTGATTCCTAAATGTAATCTGGCATGAAAACCTGTGTTGCTGCTATGTTTTCCATACAGCGTGCTCTGAGCTGGCTTGCAAGTTATGCTATTCTGACCCAACCTATTGTATTCTCTTAGTAAACAAAAAATACAAAGACTGAATCCTTCCCTATGCAAAAGCCACAAGAAGTTTTTTTTCCTTAAAAAAACCAGACTGTAATTTGTTCCAACTATAAATCAACAGCTTTGTAAAAGACTGTAGGATTCAAAAATAGTTATTAAAAAAATTTACAAAGACTTAATCACCGAGACTACTAAACGTACCAAACCGATACTGCACTTTAATTGGTCTTCCATACAAACGGATTCCATTCAGCAAAGCTACTGCATAAGGCACTGATTCTTTGTGCTTAAAGCAGACAAATCCAAAAGACTTAGGTTTTCCTTCTTTGTCCTTACAAATCGTCACTTTAGTTAATGGTCCAGCCTGAAAGAAATTTGTATTATTTTCTCACAGAAATTAACAGAGATTGACACTTCATTCTGTTCTGAATGTTTCATAATGATGTATATTTTGCCATAGTCAGAAACAGTGCAAGTTTCTCAGTATAAGAATCTCCACTTAATTTTGAAAATGTTTGTCCACATTCCTCAAGCTCAAATTTTGAGCCTTCTACAAACAAAAATGAGCTCCACAAACACTAAAAGGGAACCAAGCATCAGTCCATGGGTGATGTTTAGTCTTTAATAATCAGATTTTTTATTATTTTTAAAACATGATGACAGCTGCTGCAAGGGGGAAGACTAATTTACTGACTTCATAGCAAAAGTTATCCTGTGCGTGTACAGCTACTAGTACAATTATTACAGAACTTTTTTGCAGAGCTAACACAACTAAGCAAGTTGATAATATCAGCTATGTGAAAGTGACCTACTCTTGCTTAAATTCCTAAGATGGGCAGCATCAACGCTGTGGGAAACCAAACCTGAACACAGAATAATGCTTCTGGAACCACCACAAAACAGAGTTTTTTTGTACTGCCTAACCCTCAACACAACTGCATGGCAAAGAATCAAGAGACCCCATCATCTCATCAGGGATAATGTACTGTTTCTGCCCTGCCCCCACCAAAAAACCCCAAAATCCCACCAACAAAACCCCAAACCACACCCTTTGGCTGAAATATCTTCTTTGAAAAGTTCCATCTCTGCCTACACGTACCATTTTAATCCTTGCATAGTACTTGTAGAACCAAATTAAAGTAGTGATATTCCATAAATAGTGACTCAATTTTCAATGAAACTTGTCATTTTCATAATAGAGATCAAAGGTGACAAATTTTCTCTACACAAGATGGAATCAGTGTATAGTCTCCAAATTAACAGCTTCTCATCAGAACAAACTATGTGTCTATACAGCCAATTCAGCCCAGTGAAAAGGAGTAACCAACAGTCTCCTGCCACAGCTCAGGAGTGTTAAGGATATAACAACTTAAGTTTAGGAGGATATAATATCCAGATGAGCAATGAAGTGAACATAAGGTACAAAAAAACCCATCAGCAAAAATAAAATACTGAATGTCTAAATTACTGTAGTAGATGGAGAATTCATCGTTCTGAATCAAAAAATAGCACTCATCAGTAGAACTGGGATGCACTACTACTGCTGATACAGTATGTACTTTTCAGTAAAAGTCGCTCAGAAGTCACCTATAGCTTCAGGGAGACAGAAGTTAACTTGTAACAGCTTTGCAGCAATTAAACTGCATTAACAGTTGAACATTCAAAATAAACACACAGCATATGCTCAGATGAAGAAAATAAACCATAGAAAGTAATCTACTTTATTATTCCGCGTTTTCAACAGTTACTGTCAAACAACAAATCTGCAGTTTGTCTGCTGTGAGCATTTAGAGTAATGATGTGGAGCCATCTCCCTTATTATACCCTCCATGTTGTCAGACTGAAGATATTAAGGATTGTCATCTGTGATAATAATGTCTGATTGCTGTATGCTTTTGCCAGCTGTGTATAAACTAATCCTAAATTAAATAAGATGCTTTTGCTGAAAAATGAAACACCCCCACCCTCCAAGCCTGGTGAAAGTAGAGAAGTCATATAGACAAACACAAAGGATCAAAAATAATGTACAATTTTTTATTATTGTTGCAGAGGGTGATCGGGCTATACAGCAATGGAGACTACCTAGGTTGTCCTGTACAGGGAAATCTTCAAAATGCTGATCTCATCTTTCCAAATATCTTGAAGTTTGCTCGGGTTTTTTGTTTCTTTTTTTTGTTTTCATTTTGTTTTGGGTTTTGGTTGGGGTTTTTTGTTTGTTTGTTTGTTTTTAAAGAAAGGATTTCAGTAAGATTATGAACATATTTATTTTTGCTTGAATTGGCTTTTTGTTGTTGTTCTGCACTACACTGCAGTTTTTTAAAAAATTACATATATCCAGTCTTCTGATTATTATTTGCCTAACAAGGAGGATCTGGTTCTTCAAGGACTAGAAGCAACAAACTCCAAGTCCTTTGCAGGTCAGTCTTTTAAACATGTAGTCTTCCTGTTCATAAATAAAAATATTAACAGTTTAGAAGTAATAATAGATACTTGCTCATAATGCAATGGGGAAAAAGCTACAGGTCAGGAGTGCATCTTAAGGACTATGCGATAGCAGGAGTATTGAACTGTATACTTTCCAAGAAAGGACAACACTGCAATGAGAAGCATATACTGTTGCAGCAAAAGACAGAGAAACCTGAGTGAGAATACGATGAAGAGAAGGAGAAAGGTAAGTAGAGTTATTGGGATGACCTAAAGACCCAGATAAAAGTTAGCAGTTGGATGACTGCTGCACATTATGCAGAAGAGTCATGAAAAATTGCATTCTGAGAGCATCTGCTTATTTGTATCACTTTTGTAACAGAATTTGTATGGTATTACTCATGTCCACTGGTAAGATAAGGCTTCTGTAACCTAACATTTACACTTATACAGCAGACTACTGTTTAGTACTGGAAACAGTACTATGGAAACTGCATAGAAAAAAAGGGGAGGGGGGAGGAGAAACAACTGTTTCTTAGCTAGTTTTAGGGAAAAGTTAAAAACTGAAAATTAGGAAGAGATGGAAACAACTAAAAACCCAAGGGCCTAGAACATAGCAATCAAAAATGTGTTTGAATGCAATTGGGTAGCATGCTGAGGTCTTGCCTAGTTAACAATATCTGATTAATCAGTGAGTAGAAATAGTTCCAATTAGCAAATGAAACCGCAAGAGAACAGATGATGCTGACCACCTCTTTTTTTGCACTCATTATTTTGCAAACTCACCAGAAGGAAGCAAGGTTCATTCTGAGACTGGAAGGAAATTAGTGGAATAATAAAAGCATGTTTATCAGCATGCTGTCAGCTAGACTGTCCAATCAGAGTCTAGGACCTTTTAGCTTGACAGAGGCTGACTGGATCAAGCCAGGAGTTAAAAAAAAACCCCACAAAACAAAACCACACAACAAACACCATAAACAAATTCAGGAAAAGCCCATGATCAGCATCTATTGTCAACGGACCTTGAAATGTGATGCTTGCCATTAGCGATATAATGCTCCCTCCTCTCCATATCCTCCCCCCTTCTTTCCTTACTACTTTCAGGTTAATAAGCCTGGCTTAGCCAGAGATGCTGTCCTGCAAGATGAAAACTGAAGCCAAGTTAGCGTCTTAACATTTTCTGTCTCTGCCGTTTTCCTTCTTCCTTGGCATACCTTATTTACAAAGAAAGAGAATTAAGCTCCGGTTTGAAACAGGTCCAACTGGTTAGTATTTTACCACCACCACCCTGAAAATCCCACCGATGGAATTTTTAATACCTTCTCAAGCATTAAAAGCTAAAACACTTTGATAGAAAGGTCAGTTACAGGTGGAAGCCCAGAGCCCCACCTGCACATCATTGCTACTGCCTCTCGCACTCTGTTAATAGTTTTAACCTTTCCCAACACATTTTCAGGTTTTACGCTGATTTTTCTTAGTAAAATTATGTATCAACATTTTTTTGCTCAGAATATATTAGAAAAAGCGTAAATTGTATTTTTTTTCCCTCAAGGATTTTAAAAACACCTTTGAAATTATTGATTTTCCACACTAAGCAGGGCCCACTTCGCGGGGCACCAGAACTCGCACAGCCGGGAGGAGACTCAACCGAGGAAAGGGCGCCGGGCTGGACAGGGGCCGCTCGGAGCCGCAGAGGCGGAG
>NW_010543541.1:0-1427 GCF_000687285.1 Phaethon lepturus
CGCCCACAGGGCACCCGTCATGCGGCGCACTGGTGAGGGCTGTGTATGCCTGCCGCGCTCCTCCAGCCCGGCGCCCGCGGCAAAGCTTGAGCAGGACGACCAAACAGACCATGGTAAGTAGGGACTGCATTGGAATGCATCAGGCATTCCAATCAAAACATCATCAAATGCATCAAGCATTGGCACGGGCTGCCCAGGGAGGTGGTGGAGTCACCGCCTCTGGAAGTGTTCAAAAACGTGTGGATGTGGCGCTTCAGGACATGGTTTAGGGGGCATGGTACTGTTGGGTTAACGGTTGGACTTGATGATCTTGAAGGTCCTTTCCAACCTTAGCGGTTCTGTGATTAAAATAGCACAGTAAAAATTGTCCTGAGGTGCACGATTCTGTGACTGGCTGTGCAAGACCATCGCCGAGCGACCAGACCCGTTCGCCACACACAGAAGCGATGAACGTTGCCAGCAATGTAAGTGGATGTTAATTTTATGACAGCTTAATGGCTTTCTCTCATCCTCACCGACGCAGATGCCCATTTTGCTTGAGAAAAGGTGTTTTAGTAGAGTCTCAGTCCCACTGAATTCAATGGAAGTTTTCCAATTAGTTTCAACAGAACCGGTATTTGGTCTTCATTATGCGTGGAAAGCAGCTCAAAGCCCAGTTTGCTCCCTGGATACTTTAGAAAGAATAAAGTACTCTGTTAACTGAGTTTCATTTTGGTTTGCTACCAGTAACTGACCAAAAACGTCCTAGGGGTAGACACAGGTTCTTTCAATAAAACAAAGCAGAACTGAGCTCAAAACCCAGCTACCTTTTAGACGATTTTGTTATTCCAATTTCATTTTCCCCCACTGCTTTGCATCCATCTCCCTTCTTTCCATCATTGCCCCATTCCAGTAGGTGAGCAGAGGGGGGCTGCAGCCCACCACCCCTGCCCGGCCCCAGGGAAAAGCCGGGAGGGAGGAAGGTGCTGAGCACCGACCGTGTTTCCCTACTTCTGCCGAGCTGACTGTTTTGGCTTGAGGAACCGTTTTGACACCCACCTCTTGCAGGAATTTCTCCTACACCTTCTAACAGTGAGGGGTGCCGTGTCCCGCAGTCGGGGGAGAACAACCCTGCCAGAAAGGCGTTAAGTATATGCCTTTCATCCCAAGGTGCAAGTATGTATCTAGCTAGCTATATGTATGTATAGGTTCTTGTATATATGTATACATGTATATATACGTGTGCATGACATTATTTTTGGGAATAGGTCTTCCAGAGTTAATACATCACCCTCCTGGGGTAAGAGACGTCTCAGTGCATTTTCGGGGAGGACATCATCAGCAGGAGAAGGTTCGGCTGCTCTTTTCTGACCCGCTGCCACCCACACATGAACTATGGGGCCGTCATGGAGCCACATTTTTAATTGCCCCGGTGCCTGTCCCTACCG
>NW_010543542.1:0-10892 GCF_000687285.1 Phaethon lepturus
GAGCAAAATGAGCCCGGTGACGGCAATTCCCCAGGCTCTTCGGTAGCAACTTTGGGTCTTATGCGTTTCAGACTTTTTGTGGGGCATTAGTAATGGCACACGCTAACGTGCAGGATGAGGAAATGCGGTGTGACCCGCTTGCTCGACCTGAAAAGCAGTGCTGGCAGCAGGTGCAAAAGAGCGTTTGGACGGATACACCCGCCCTTCGGAGCCCCCGTAACGCACAGAAATAGATGCGGGTAACTACTTTCTCTACGGTACGAAAGACCCATTTCAGAAGGATTCCCCAATACAACACCGTCTGCCCCCTTGCTCTCGTCTCACTAATTCCCACCTGCGATATCTCGTAAGTTTGCCACTATACCAGTGTGTATGCACAAATAAACACACTCAAACCAAAGCCGTTGCACAGTAGTGGGTAAACAGGACAAAGATGCTATTTCCTAGGCTTTTTTTTTTTTTTTTGCATAAATTTTGCATTGATACTAGTTTTTTACAAAACTCGAAACATTAGTGTTTTAAGTCAAGCATTCTCATTATCATTCTCAATAAACATTGAATCAGAGCTCTTATGCTCACAGTGAAGACATGATTGGTTTCCCTTGCTTTTATGTATTTAGTCTGAAGGTGCTTATCCTTAAGAGAATGCACAATAAAGCATGAAAAGTTTTTATCTATTTCACAGAATAATTGTTTTGTTTAAATTACACCTAGCTTACTCGGTATTTTAGCTAATATCCCATTAACTTGTCCAATGATCAATCACAGTGATTACATACTAGAAATGAGATCATAAATGTTTGAAAAATGCAGATGGCATCGTTCATAAAACACCTATACCCCTCTTTATTCAAACATCCCTTCGAGGGACAGGACCGATAAAAACCATCCCACATTCCAGGCAGCTTTCGGAACAGGAGCTCTGGGGGATTTCACCCGCTGACTGAGGGACACGTTGCACTTCAAAGAGATGTAAAGGGCCAGGTTTGGGTTTCTTTTCCCTCTCTCTAGACACAGGTAGCAAACGCAAAATGCAACGTGCTCGTAAAAAAGCGAACTCAGACACTACATAGTTAACAACATTTATCAGCAGTTGCAAAGTCTGCAAATTTCCAACCACTAGTATTCCTCTCCCCTTTGGCTAAGGCTAGTTAGAGACTGTCCCAGAAACACAACGCACATACCCACCGAGACCATCTTTTATACTCTACCCTGTGTTTCAAAGAAGCTGTAGTATGATTGACAAGCTGTTGAATTTCACAACATGTTCATAAAACAACAAAAGTGCAATCCTTGAGGAGAGATATAATCTCACCTCATTAAATTCCCTTCTGGAATCCACTCCACGGCCTGCTCCTCACTGCTCCAGTGTGTTTAACTCAATATACATCCTTTCACACGCTTGAAAGCTGGGGAAAAAATAAAATACGAACGTTTTCCTTTTTCTCCATTAAAAGTTACGAAATTAAAATAGCTTTAGGTACACTGTGTGAACTGCCAAGAATATCCTTTGAAAGACAAATTTAAACTTCAGTGTAGGTGCAGGTAAATAACCATGTGAGAACTAATGGAACACTTTAGGTTTCAACTTTTCCTTCCTAGTCTTTCTTGCTGTCTTGCTAATAAATATTTTCCTAATCTTCCTTACATAAAACAATGAGTAAGGGAATATTACTATTTCAGGAAAGTTACCAACAGATTTTTCATCACTTTGGGAAATAAAAATATGCACCTGGAACTTAACTGCAGCTCCAGAAGCCCCAGGCCTCCCTGAGTACATGCTCAAATTCGCAATTCCTACGGTGCTTGTTAGAAGTTCCACCCAACACGGGACGCCCCTTCCGCAACCAATGGACATGGGCTGTGATGTTGGCTTTTGGGGAGGTTTTGGCTTTTGTTCCAAACACCTGCTTTGCTGCAGCACTGCAAAACAGCACACGCTATGCATCTCTCTCCGGGACTGTCCTTGATTTCGGTAAAATAAATTTGCCAACCCTTACAGCTGACCTGTGGACAACATTCAGGGAACAACCACCCATTTGGCCTTCCACCCAACCAGATCCTCTGCAGATGAGGCCGTCATCTAGCCTCTCATCTCCAATTCTATGGAGCTGAGACAAAAGCCAAATTCAAAATGTTTCTGCAAGTAACCCGCAAGAGCAATCTTTTCTCTGTGTAAAAGCTATTAATGGTGTGAATCCCACTAAGGTACTGGGAATTTATCCTCTCCCAGGCTCTGCAGTGTATTCAGGAGTCAACACTGCCTACTGACTGAAGAGATGTTTAACCTTTACAGTACCGCTACGATACGGAAATTGCAAAATTTCAAGGAAACTAAACTGTTCACTGATACTCTCCAGGTAGTTACTAAAACTGAGAAATGGTTCAAGTAAAGCAGCTGCTTAGGTTTTTTTCTGATGTTTAGCTACCTAGTATTAAAAAAAAAGCCAAAACCAAACAAAGACACAAAGTGGTAAATATAGTTAAACGCTGCCTGGTGAGGCTATAAACTCTGTCCTCGAAGTTCCAGTTCTCTCACATGAATTCACTTCCAGTGGCAAGTGCAGCCAGCATCCTTAGTGGTTTGGGTTTGTTTTTCTTTTTAGAGGTGCAGGCTGGTACACAAATGCTTATAAATCCTACCTCATGTTTCACAGAAGAAAGGCTCCAAGTTCCCAGCCCTTCAGTGGCATCTTGATGCAGCCAAGAGCTTAGTCTTTGAGCTACTGCAGGAGTAACCCTTCCCCCTTGACATTTGCCAAGGCACTCTGTAATGACACTGTGGTAAATATGCCAGAAGCCGAAAACGCATTGTGTACAGCTCCAGGTATTATTAATCTTGGGGAAACGTATGGAATGCAGCAGCAGTTGGTATCTGGGAGGAAAAAAAATCCAGTGCAGCTTGTAAAGTTATTGCTAGTGAAAACATGCCCTCACTTTGTGTCTTAAAATCCTCCTTTTAATTTGAAACTTTTTATAGTTCATCTGAGCTTATTTTCTTACCTATTCTGTAAAGCATTGAGAAAATCTGTTCATATATGTACACATGCATTTGTACAGTGACATATCTACCAAGAACGTGGAAAAAAACCAGTTCCTTCTCTCTCTGCCCCCACCCTGCACTTGATGTATTCGATGTTTCTAGATCACTAACCACGCGCAGTGCTTTCCAACAGGCACTCTGTAGTCTTTCTTGATGTACGGTGCCCAAAAATCGATACACGCTACAGAAGCCTTACTCCATCCAACGGAGCAGAAGGACTACTTCATCTCTTCTGCAGGTTAGACTTCTCTTTGGACTCAGGCGAAAACAATGTTTGCCTTGATCCCAAACCAGTCTGCCGGCGCAGGCTCACCTTCAGCCTGTGATGAGCACCAACCCCACCCAGCCCGGGCGCTGGTCTCCCTGCCTTGCACTCCAACAGCTGCCCAGCTGTAGCACCCTGCAGGAAACCCTGATGCAGTGACTGTGGATGCTGAAGACATATGAAGGGAACGGACTGCAGAGAGCGGCTTGGCTCAGACGCTTTCACTACATTGCTGTTGGAGACTGGCGTTCGACTAGATGAACTAGTCACCCGACCCGTTAAAGCATTTTAAATGTTTGTACCGTTTCTCCTATTTGTCAAGGTCATTTAGTATTGTAACACTTGGTCCTTTAACACATTTCCAGGCAAGCCCTTTTTGGTGTCATCTGCAAATTGAATGTGGCTATTCCTTTCCCTCACAGTCATGAACAAAAATAAGGAACAGTACTGCATAAAGCACAGACCTTTGCAAAGCCTATCTTGATATATCATTCTGTCTTGATGGTAAATCATTACAGCTAGTCTTTGACTATTTTTTTAAAGATGACACATTTCCTTAGCACACTCATGAAAATTCCATGTGCAACAGGGTCAAATGCTTTATGCTAAGAATACGTATGTGACCACTTCATTTAATACTAAATATGCCAAAGAAAATTATGAAAAACAATTAAAGAACAAACTTGCATGCTTAGAGCACAAGCCAAACCACCGTCTCCACAGCACTGCGTAACCCTTTCAAAATATTAGAAAGACGTAATCTCCATGAACAGAAAGAAGCGGAAAAAAATTGAGAGCCATGACTAAAATAAAGTGATTAATTTGCAGTGATAAAGTCATACAAAATGAGGAGAAACTTGTAGCATTTACATACCAACTCCAGGCTGTATGCATAATAAATGCTCTTCCTATTAGCAAAGAGGAAATGGGCTGACAATCATACTGCCGTTCCGCAGTGGACTGTCAGATGATCACTTATACCAGGTGCATACAGTAACTTGCAGAGAGTAGATCATATAGCGACTTCCTCATCATTTTAGCACTGAATTTCCTACAGCCTTTTTAACCTTTATCCTTTACATATTAGTATTTGTGGTGGGTTTTTTTGTTTTTTTTTTCCAGGGAGACCTTAGAGCTCAATTCAAATACACTGGTATCAGTTTTAATCCTTCTAGTAGCTGCAACAGATCTGAGGTCTAATTCCTAATACTTATGTCTGAGAAATGTATGAACTACTTTTAAACAACTCACATTTGTATGAAAAGCAGTTAAAGGGGTTCTTCTCCTGACTGGTCCCAGAGACCACCACAGCCAGGCAAGTACAACAGTAGTAGAAGAGACAAGTAATAGGTCTATACTAAAATAAGCAGTATTTATAAAGATTTCCTTCTCCTCAGCCCCAGATGAAAATGTTACATGCTGTCCAATATTTATAATTTGAGAAATTATCAGGTCCATAATGCTTTGGAAAAGGGACAGAAAAGCATACATCATAAAACCAAAAAAAGATCCAGTGATGTGAAGATATTTAAATTCTTCTGCTTAACAATATTTTTTAAAAAGTCTGTATGAAAGTCTTAGAAAATTGTGTGCCGCACAGGGCATGTTATTCTCCCATATACCGAACAACAGGAACTTTATTCCCATTCCTATCCACAAAACCCCTTCAGCCTGAAAATCCATCAAGAAGCTGCACTGAACAGGGACTGTGCCCTTTGCCAGCATTTCCTCGAGGTAATTGATCCTGCTCACGTCCTTCATTATTTTATCATGTCAGCACAGCAGGTTTTTACCCACTGTGTAACAACAATTAATATAGTTTCCATTGTACTACAGTAGAAATCTAAGAACATGCACTCTGAAAGCCGATGGGGTAAGAGAGACAGGAATGAGCCAGTGCCCGGGCAGCTTTAGGTCTCACTTGCACAGCTCAGCTGCAGCTGCCAGATTAAAAATCTTTATGTTTGCAAATGTAGCTGAACAATTCGTAAGGGGTAAAAACAAAGGTCTTGTAGAATTATGTTGCGTCTTTTTTGATCATTTACATCATGACTAATAAAACCCCAGATCTATGTGCTTTTCAAAACGGGAAGAATTAAATACTTTTGAAAGAATTCAAGAGTCACTGCCTCTTTCAATTTCAGAACAATAACTGGGGTTGCGGGGGGAGAAAAAAAGAATCCCATTTCTTGGTCATACGAGGTTAGATATAAAAAGCCACCTACATTAGAGTCTGCACAAACTGAGAAGATGGCCTTTGCCCAGTTCCTGCAGAGGGTGTACATGCGTCAAACACACACCTGAAATTGTTCAGCTTTCACTATGTAGGTTGGGACAGTGCCGGTCAAAACCTTCCATACTGGAGTCATGTGAGAAAGAAAGTTTAGAAATCATGGGTTAACTTACTTCATCTAAAATTATTTTGTCTACAATGTGTGCTTTAATGTTTGTTGAAGGCCAAGTGTATTTTTGCTGTATTGTGAATTAGGTATATGGCAGCCTAACTCACGGGGGCAGCTCTTATTAATTATTACTACAGGATAAACTAAAATGATCAAACTCTTAGTAAAAAACAACTTTTAAGTTCCTCCTCTTAAAATTATCGTCTCTCAGGACCTAGCAGAGAAACTGAGACCACCACTGATGCTGTTAACACCCTGATTCAAACTTCAGTGGAGCTGAATATATATCCAATATCATATTATCACATTTTAAAGTACAATCATCATCTGAAACCTTTAACCTTAGGTTAAAACCTTAACCTAACCTAAGGTTAAAAAGATCAAATGGCACCAGGTACTACCTCCACTGAATCTTCTTCTCCTCCACCCAACAGGAAAATATCATTGTGATATTATTTAATTTACACACACACACACACAACCTATTGTTGGGATGCCAGCGCCTTGGAAAATGAGCCTCAGCACAGGCAGCACCATGCAGCAAGAGGCTGGATACTGGCAAGCACCTGGCGTTCTCAGTGTCTCCCACAAGCTTCCTCTACCACACACAAAATCTGAGTTACAGGGAGACTGCACGAGGTGGTAAATCACTCCTGTGATGTTTGTTTGGGAGAACACAAGTAAACAGGAGGGGAAAAAAAAAAAGAGTATCTATGAGACATCAGAGCTGGAGAAGTAAAGATGGCTCTTTTGCTGCCCTTTTGGAAGGATCTTGTAAGCTGGGCTGAAACAAGCCTCGATACACACAAATACTGGACTTTGCATACTACACAGACAAGATCTGGCAGTGTTTTTTAAAAAGGAATCTTGACATACTGCCATGGAGCTATTTACAGCTGCTTCCATCATGCAGTGAAAATCTGACCTACTGTTCTTTTCGGGTTTGACACAGGCCTGACTTCTATTTTTTTGAATCAGAATTTATGATGAAAAACCATCATAAAAGCAACATGAAAAGCAAATAACCACTTGCAAAAAAAAAAAAAAAGGAAAAAAAGAGAAAAAAGCCACAGCTGTGATAATGTCAGCGGTGAAGGTTAACTTCTAACTATAGCAGTCTGGTGAGCTTGCTCTTGTATTTGTTGAACCAGCACGCAGGGCTGGCATTCCATATCATCATCTGTAATATTACACTGCTGGGGTATGATTAGCTACTTAAGGGCATGTAATTTGCAGTGTGTAACTCCACTGACCAGAAGGAAGCGAATTCTAAACTTATCCCGATACACAATGAGAAACAGGTCCTAGCCAGCCAGCAAGCAAATTCACATGCACTGTAGCTGCAGCCTTTTCTGCAACTCGGAAAAGCTGGGAGAAGCTGTCCATCATAAGGAGACAGGTCTTCTCTGAGACCACAAGGAAGAGCAGAATGACAGTACTAAACAAAGCCAAAGTTAACACAGGTCCTTATTTACTGTAACTTTTATAAGGACATTTCTTCAGCTCTACCGTGGAAAACAGAATTTGCAAAAGCGTTGCTCAGAGAATAAAACATACCTTTGGTGTATATTTTACCTGGATGGCTCCACTGCAGAAGAGCAGTAGCAGAGGGGAGAACTGGCCTCCAAAACAAGCATTTTATTTAGATGCTGAGAGCAAGTGCTGTGTACAAGTATGCGTACGAAGGTGTATCACAAGCCAGTTGGACTTCATAATGGGGGGAAAAAAGTAGCATTACATGTGAATTACTTAAATCTCAATTTCTGATACCTTTGCTAAAAAACATAACCAGAGATCTAGACTAATTTGCCTGGGCATTAATTAGAGCAACTTTAGATTCACATTGATCCCCTCAAAGGCTACAAAACACCCTGCTAGCTTCCACAGCATCTTCATTTTTCCAAATAAAAATTCTTACTACCTGAGAAATCAAGTCGAGTTTCCCTGAATGAGGTTTGCATCTTCACCACGTTCATTCTGGGGACATGCCCAACCCTCCAAAATTCAAAACAGTGTAGTTCATTCTTGCCAAAGCTAAAGTAGACATGAGCTTTTATATCACTAGGGGAAAAAAGTTCCATTCTGAACTATGAAGAGTCTGCTATATGATCCACTGAAAGGAATGGAAATATTACTCATCGCTTAAGTTTTCAGCCAGATATAAAAGGCTGAGTCTCAAGAACTGACTTTTGTTTAGGAGAACGGGTGTTAGGAGCTAAGCAGTATTTGACCTGCAGAAATTGGGAAAGATAACCGGCCCCTTCAGTTGCCCCTAAAGTGCCAAACAAAGCTCAGGTGCAGGAGATACCTAGGGCCACATATTTTCCCATTTCTTATCTTTCAGGGGGAAAAAATAAGCCAAACAAACTTTCTTTTCTTTGTTAGAATTAAAAACACCCCAAAAAAGGAGCATAAACCGATTGTGGATTTGCCTTTTGCTGAGCTTTGAGGAATTTGCTACCTGGATCTGAGTTTCACACCATCAGGCTGCCTCTCATTTCTTTTTTCTATAGTAACATCCTGTTTTAACAGATACTGTGTTAACTCTGAATACAGATCCACAACTTTCTGCAACCGCAGATCTCACATGAACACTGTCAAGAGCAACAAGCAGAAATCTTCCAAGTTTTCACACGTTTCATGCTCACAATCTGAAAGGCTGCCAAAGAAATGATGATGCGCATCATGACAAACCTAGTGGGTTTATAATTATTCACTCAAAAGGGCGAGTGATTTGTACTGGGTAAATGTCACACAGTTGCACAAAACGCTTCATGACCAAAAGGCAGTCAACTGCTGCAATAAGTATGGGATGCAGAGCAAACACAACCTGAACTTCAGCACTAAACACTGCTATGCCACACAGTTACTTTTTAACAGGTGGCCATGGAAAGGGAAAATTTTTCATTTCAGTTATAACTCCCTTGCAATTCTAAATAATCTTTCTAAAAATAAAAATTTAAATAATGTAAACAACTTAAACAGCACGCACACACTTGCATTGTCACATAGACCACTGCTGGTCCACAAGGCTCATTTTTGAGACCTGCTAACCCTTTCTGGAAAGAAAAGTCTTTTAGAAAATTAAACGCAGCCCAACCAGGTGAACTCCTCTCAGGTCCAGAGGTTAGAAGAGGGAAAGGGTAACCACCAGCTCCCGTTCTGCAGGCACAGCCTGGCACGGAGCACTGAGCGGTTGCTGCTGCTCCAGCTGGGTAGACCTGGTCCTCACACAGGGACCTCTAGCCAGGACTGTCCTTTGAAATACCTGCGTCTGAAATAAGCGTGACAGATGTGGTTTTAATTCCTACCTGGTAAAAATAAATCTTCTCGCATTTCTGCTCTGGCTTCTTCAGAGAAGCATCGTTTTTTCAACCACTCAGCTTCATACTCGCTCGCGTGTTCATCAGGCCATGTAATAGAGATCTTCCAATACAAAACAAAAGATAATTGTAGAACAAAAAAATTCAAAAAATGCTACCTAGAACAACCAAAAAAATGCTTAGAAATTGCAGAAATGGTAATATTTACATCAATAATATCACAGTTAAACTTTCCCCGGAGCATAATGGCAAACAAGTAATGAAAACCCAACCTGAACATCATCCAAATTCTGACACCTTTTATACATGATAATTTACATGTGAACCCATGACCTAACTTGCTGTTTTTTGTGGGCTGCTTTCACCGTGGGAGCTGCATTTAGCAGAAAGAAGAGAATCACAGAAGCTGGCACATATCACCGGGGAGAGCGCTTCACCACAACTCAGAAGAGAGCAAAAATATCTTCCAAAACACTGACAGCTTGTTAAAAAAGAAAAAGGACAAAACAAACAGGCAAAAAAGAAATGCTAGGAGAGAAATCCCTCTCCTAGTTTTGAAAAGTCTTCCCTCTTTCAAATAAGTTTTAAAAAGGTGTTGACTTTTTTAATTCCTGGAAAAAAACATGGAAAGAAAGCATATGGCTTTGCTTGTCATGAACTGAAAGAGCTCAGTGCAGCACACGTCCTCAGCTGAATTCTCAAGGCTGTTGAGTAGGTATCGATTCCCATCTCGCATAATTCCACTCGTTGGCATGACGGTAAAACACCAGTATCTGTCTGGGATTAGCGCAGTGCTTTCATCAGGTCCTGAGTATAAGTGGAAGCAGACAATCCCTCTACTCTCATTAATACATTTGCCTATTCAAAGCATGAGTTTACACAACACTAAATTTTGGTAACGAGCATCAACTTGGGAGCCCAGAATCCCTCAAGTACAGACTCTTACCCTGCAGCCGAGCCATGCTCCCCAGCCGGCTGCCCCAGCTGCTACGGGGTTGACTGCTGCATCTCTAACATGTTTAAAACATCTTTAAATGTAAAATGAAGGAAATGAGTTCACATATCAAAGGAGCCATATACGTCTTTTAATAAAATCTGTAACATCTAAATAATATATTAGGTTTTTATATGGCAGGAAAGATTAAAATTTGTAGCAAGGGCAGTTCCTGTCCTCTCTTGCCCAATAACCTCCTCTTTTTCACGAACAAATGTTAACATAGACAGGTAGATACAGATACAGACACTAGGCCAACTCTGAATATTGGGTTCAATTTTGGTTTGAGTGCTTGCTCTAAGATGACAGCTTCTGCATATTGGAAATTAGCCAGTAAACCGATATTTTTGTTATGGAGTAAGGTCATCATCACTTTGCCATTTGTTTTTCTGATTTTCTAGCTATTTACTTACAGAACAAAGAGGAACAAAAGTGTAAGTGTAATTAAATGTGTGGGGAATACCTATATTTTCTTTTCAACATCTGGTGATGAAGAAACAGACAGCAGAATCTTAAGCAGCACAATTACATTCTACAAACCAAAGCCTGGGTTTCTGCGGCCTCTGCTTAACAGCTATAAAGTGAAGTTTCATATGCAGGTGGCAAGATCTGAGTTCCCCAAATCGCGATTATTCCTAAAAGCTTTGCAAAGACACGGTAGGGTTTGCAGCTAAACACGCTGCGATTGCAGCACAACCCGGGGCTGCCTCGAACCCACCGGTTAACAAGCGTTGTTAGACAAGTTTCACGAGACGGTGAATGAACATTTGCTTCAAATACCTTTTTGCTACCTGCCAAAGCGACTTCCTTCACCACGATGTCCACGTCCAGGTCCTGGAAGCCCAGCCTGCGCGCGCTGGCCGAC
>NW_010543543.1:0-240 GCF_000687285.1 Phaethon lepturus
AAATCGCAGGCCATGAAACATGGGGGCCAGCAGCGCAAGCCGCACAATAAATTACTCTTCAGAGTAAGATTGTGCTATTCCATGTTTTCACGGGGATTTTTTTTCTCTCTTTTTCCCCTTCTTTTTTTTTTCCTCTTTTTTTTTCTCTTTTTTCCCCGCTCTTTTTTTTTTCCTCTTTTTTTCCTCTCTCTTTTTTTTTTCTCTCTTATTTTTTTTTCTCTCTTATTCCCCCCCCCCCCA
>NW_010543543.1:341-2733 GCF_000687285.1 Phaethon lepturus
CCATCAGCAAATGCTTTACTCATTTAACGGGTATCTTATTGACGCCGTAGCACAACAGCTTTGTTGGGAGACCTTTGCAGGCTAACTGTAGCTGCAAAATACAGGCTTTTACCCCGCAACCCATGCCTAAAGCACACCCAACAGCAATTACAAAGCTCTCCCATCTCCACGTGGTACATCAACTTTTTGGGTAGTGGCTCTAAAAGCACCAGCTCTGAATACTGGGAAAAAAACCTGAAAAAGAGGTAAAGAAGGAAAAAGAGGAAAAGAAAAAGAAAAAAAAGCTCTCAGCCTTGCTGATTTGATGGCGGGGATGGGGAGAGAAATACCAGGCAGCAGCACCGAGGCTTTGGTCTGCCGTAGCAGATAGGCTGTGACCTGTTTGCTGTATTTGAAGCTTGAAATAGAGCCTTATGAGTAATGTGGTTCAGGTGGTTATCACTAATTAATTAATTCTTTTGTACGGTGGATACCTAATTAAAGCAATCTAAGGTAATTCCTATGGGGGGGCTTAAACTAATGGGATGGTTAACGGGGTTGTTTCTTTGCTGATGTAACTTGTTGGGTGATTCCCAGCGGCTGGAAAGGGTTATTAGGCTCCGGGTGAGTGTTACTTAAAATAAAACTCTAATAAAGGTTTGGTTCGGGTGAAATCGCCGGGGAATGGTTTCTCACTGCAACGGTTTCCGCAGCTGAGGGCTTCACGTGCCGCAGAAGTTACTTGGGCGAAGAGGGACGGCGAGGCTCTTGCGTTGTGAGCCAAAGGAGCGGCGTGGGTTTTATTTCAGTTGGGCTGAAAAACGCTTCGCGGAAGGATGAGCCCAGCAGCCTGGCACCGTGGCAGGAGCCACTGCAAAATCCACACGCTCCTTCCCGTTTCCTCCTGTCGCGCGGAGGTTACCCCGTAAAAATTTAGCCAAATCGGGGCGAGTCGGTGGCTCGCCCCAGTTCCTTCGGGGTGGCTGTACCCCCGGTGCCGACGGGCTGGTTAAATCACCGTAGCCTTGAGTTCAGGGTGGCTTTGCGTGAGGCTGAGGGCGGTTTGTCCCTTGGGAGCGGTGTTGACACAGCCAAATACCCAAATCCTTTCGCAAACGTGACGCTGGGTGAGACGCCGCCGCCTCGCAGCGCGCCCTCCGCCTTCCCCGCGCTTTCAAACCTCACGTCGCACCTTCCCCTAAAGGTCTTTATCTCGACCCCGGCAAATACTTAAGAGCAGGATGTTAAAAACTGAAACCCAGGAATGGATCAGTTAATTAACGTGAAGTAATAGCTCTTGGCCGCTTCCCTTAATTAAGGGTCAGGAGTTCAGAGCTGTATGAACAGATGTTGAACTCCTTTTCCTGGTACAGGAGCTCATTTGCTTCCTCGGCAGCTTTAACCATCTCTTTTTCCTGGGGCAAGGGGCAGGGAACTGGGATTTCTGAGCAAGGAATTTATTTCTGAGTCAATTTGAGTTGATTTTGGGAAGGAGTCAAGAACTGAAGGAGTCAAGAAATCGTAGGTGTGATGATGCTTCTAATTACAGGGTGATTTTATTTTTCTGGAGGTCTCTCCATGGGCAAAAAAAGAGCTTTTTTTGAGCATTTTTCCTCTTTTCTGGCCAGCTGGGAGGTGATGCGTGATTCCTAGACCTAGAGCCTCCTTTACAGCAGAAACTTCTGCCCCACGCAGCAAGGGATTACCCAGCCTGCTGCCACTTCATCCGTAGGAAACGGGTTTCACGGGGAGGGGGATTTCGGTGGCCAAGAGACAATCGGGGTTTTAATGGGAATTTTTTATCTGGTCGATTCATTCGTGCTTTTACCGGATAGTTGCCGCCCCATCGGTGCATGGGTGTTGGTAGAACTGGGTTACCACCAGCGGCCCCTGACACGGTTATATCGAGGTCACTCCAGTCATGCCCTCAGTAAGTATTTTGCCAGGCTGAGAATAATCCTAAAGAAAGGGTTTGCTGTGTCACGTAGCGTGGGTACGGTGCGATGTAGAAGAGGAACTAGTCTTTCCTTGGCCACTGCTACAGTAGAAATGCAAAATAACATACTCAAGTATTTTCAAAGCTATCCACGTAGTATTTTAACCGATGTTAAAAGGTGCATGGGCCAGGGCTGCAGATAGTGCCATTGACCCCTGTGCAGGGGAGAGACCCTCCAGCGTGGGAGAAACCTGCGGGCTTGCGGTGCCCCAAGGCTTAGTGCCCACTTTTCCAAGGTTTTTGTGGACCTGATGGGGAGAAATCTGGGCGTCCAACTCGTGGGAGGATATGGGACCATAGAGGAGGATGTGGGACCATAGGGGAGCCCCGCACGCCGACGGCGGCGGGGAAGGTGAGAGCTCTGCCGCTGGGACAGCAGGCACGTCGGGACGGGGGGGCTGCGTGGGGGGGGGACGG
>NW_010543543.1:2746-3714 GCF_000687285.1 Phaethon lepturus
CGACGGTCGGGTGGGCTCCCACGAGCCACTCCGCCAAAAACACCTGCAGCAGCCCGGGGCGAAGCGTAACCTGTCTGTACATCCCTCCTCAGCGCTTCGCTTCTCTGCCTGGTTCCCTCCCCCTCCTCTTTTTCTGTATTTTCTGGCCATCTGTGTGCTGGAGACACTTGGGTCAGGCCAGGGGACTTCAAAGACGGTGGAGATGTCTCCATCTTCCAGCCCGACGGGGAGGTCGAGGATGCCCCAGGCAGCGCGGGTACCGCTTTGCAGCAGGCAGCCACTGGGGCATTTCTGAAAAACCCTGGTTTTCCAGCGAGCACCAGTGGTTTTAGGGAATTTCTGAAGCTGCATGTTCTCCTCTCAGGCAAGTTTCATAAAAATAAAATGCAAGCAACGGAGAGCATTAGTGTTTTGGGTTTTTTTTTTAATCTGGGTAGGACGAAGGCTAACTGCAGCTTCAACGGGAGCAGCCGCGTCCTTTACTGTCTGGGTTTTGCTGCAAGCCTGCCCGGGGAAGGAGGGATTGCCGGGATTGCCGGGATTGCCGGGATTGCCAGGATTGCCGGGATTGCCAGGGCAGAGGCTCACTGAGTTCCTGCTCCTCCGCTCACATGCACTGCAGCGAGCCTTCAGTCTCCCGTTGGCCCCGTGGTCTAAAAAACACCTCTGGGTGTGTTTTAACGTTTCATTAAATAAAAAAAAAAACCCCACACCCGCCAAAAAAAAAAACCAAACAACCAAAAAAACCGACCTAACCCTTAAATCATTTTCATTTTCGGTGAAGCGCGGGGCTGGCGTTCTGGGGACCGCAGAAGTGGAGCCTGTGCTTAAAGCTTCTGCTGCGGGAGAGCCCAAAAGGCTGCGCAGGGGATGGTGTGACGGGATGGCGTGATGCCCTTATCGGTGCCTTCTGCTGTGTCACGCCGAAACCTGTATGAACTGTGTGAGGTTCAACAAGGCCAAGTGCC
>NW_010543544.1:0-2510 GCF_000687285.1 Phaethon lepturus
ATGAGCTTTAAAGGTCCTTTCCAACCCAAAGGATTCTATGATAGGGCACATTTCTGCCCATTCTCTGATTGCACAGGCAGTGTGTAAGCTCCAGTTACTGGAGGGATCCAGCCTGTATATATGTACATATATAGATATATTTGCCACTGTCCTTCATCCTGATCAGCCAGAGAAGGGAACAGGATAAAGCATTTGGTGCTACTTGTGTCTGTATGAGTGCTGTGTTTTCTGTCTGCATTGATCTGTGTGGCCGGCCGCTTATATATGTATATTCATTGTGTGTACGTGTGCTTGTGTGCCTATTGCAAATATGTGCTCAGTCTTGCTGCTAGCTGGGCCTAGGGTCACCTGCTGCAGCAGCTTCACCTCTATTGAGTGAATCAGTGTATCCAAAAGTTTCTTCGCCTACAAAAAAAACCAAAAAAACCCAAGAGGTTTACAAAACACATAAACTCAAAAATTTCTGCAAGGGATCATCAACTGATGAAGTACATCTGAAGAGAGCTAATCAAAATCTCTATAAATGAAAATTAACACTTTTCTAAGTGTAACAGTCCAAATCAACAACTGAGAAAAATCAACTGGGATTTGCTGTGTAACTTTGTAAGAAAAAACAGAGACGGTAGGATGCTGCAATGTAGCAATTTCCATTCTGTTCTGTTTCATTTTTTTGCAAGGCCTCTGCAATTAGTTACAAAAAGGGAACGAAATCTAAACTTCCTATGTCCCAAATCCACAAGGAGTGTTTCCAGAATCTTGGTATCAAGCGATTACATCTGCCATTGAGGCAATTTTGTTGCCATTCTGCTGCTAAGTAAAAGAAGTGTTAAAGAAAAAATGTGAAAGAAAAATGAAAACTTTAGAAATATAAGCTCCATGTTCATCCTACTTACTAATGTAGCTGGCCGAAACCGAGCTAGACCTCCATCATTCGTTTCTTCCTTCTAAAGCAAACCGCCCAAAAAGAATAAATTGAAAAGTCCAGCAGCAGGCATAGTATTAGAGAGGTATGGGCATTTCTGATATCATTCTTCACATTCATCCATTTTGTCTGCAATACATAATAGCCATGACATTTATGATGAAAGGTTTTAAATGGGTATAGGAGCAAGGATGAAAAAAAAGGAAGGAGAAAGACTATACAAAAGCTAGGAATTATAGCTGCAATCTGCTTCTCCATGAGAAGACAGAAAAGCAAAAATATTTATATTCATATCTCGACCTTGACTGATAATCTGTCAGGTCTACCACATGGAGCAAGTGCAGTTGGTAACATGCTTTGCAGTCCTAATTCCCTCAACAATCAAAATTATTTGCTTTGTTTTCTTCTCATGAAAGGGCAAGGGCATGTAATTTTGTCCTGATAGGGAGATGAGACACTGTTGAGAAATGTATATGGATGTAGACCTGTGACTAAACTTGTCTCAGCACTGTCAGCCTGGAGCTTGGCAATGATTGGTAATGGCCCAGCGATTACTACCCGCTGTTGGTCATGCAGGTTGGCAACGATGAGGTTGCACTAAGAAGCCCAAAGGCAATTAAAAGGGACTTCAGACCACTGGAACGACTGATCAATGGAGCAGGAGCACAGGTAGTGTTTTTGTCAATCCCTTCAGTGACAGGGAAGAACGCTGAAAGGAATAGGAAAGCACACCTGATCAACACATGGCTCAGGGGCTGGTGCTGTTGGCAGAATTTTGGGGTTTTTGACCATGGGGCAGTTTACAAGGCATTGGGCCTCCTGGCAGCAGATGGAGTGCAACTGTCTCCAAGGGGCAAAAGGATTCTTGCTTATGAGCTTTGTCAGGCCTCATCAAGAGGGCTTTAAACCGGATTCGAAGGGGGAAGAGGATAAAACCAGGCTCACTAGAGATGAGCCGAGGGGTGGCGTGCCAGAGTTGGGGGTGAAACGGATAGCCCAGCTCAGGTGCATCTACACCAATGCACGCAGCATGGGCACCAAACAGGAGGAGCTGGAAGCCATTGTGCAGCAGGACAGGTATGACTTAGTTGCCATCACAGAAACATGGTGGGATGCTTCTCATGGCTGGAGTGCTGCAATGGATGGCTATAAGCTCTTCAGAAGGGATAGGTATGGAAGGAGAGGCAGTGGGGTGGTTCTGTATGTTAGGGAGTATTCTGATTGTATAGAAATCAACGACTGTGAAGACCAAGCTGAGTGCTTATGGGTAAGGATAGGGGGAAGGCCAACAAGTCAGATATCCTGCTGGGAGTCTGTTATAGACCACCTAACCAGGATGAAGAGGCAGATGAAACATTCTATAAGTGGCTGGCAGAAGTCTCGCATTCGCTATCCCGTATTCCTGCAGGGGACTTCAACCTACCGGACATCTGCTGGAAGTACAACACAGCAGAGGGGAAACAGTCTAGGAGGTTCCTGGAGTGTGTGGAGGATAACTTCCTGACACAGCTGGTAAGGGAGCCCACCAGTGGAGGTGCCTCGCTTGACCTGCTCTTAACAAACAGAGAAGGACTCATGGGAGATGTGA
>NW_010543545.1:0-17837 GCF_000687285.1 Phaethon lepturus
TGCGGGGCAGCTGCAATGGGCAGGAGAGCAGCTTTCCTGGCCGTGACATCGCAAGGGCTTGGCCCCATCCCGCCCCGCGCAGCGTGGGCTGGGGCCTCCTCCAGCGGCAGCTGCCCCGTCCCACCAGGCTGCAGGCTCAGCCCACGGGCCCATCCAAACCACAGCTCCCGTATACGCAGGCAGGTCAGGTCAGGCGTGATGGGGCCAAGCATGTGGTGGGCACATCTCCTGCAGCTGGTTCTTCCTAGGCATGGTGTACCTACCACACATTCATGCAACAGCCGGCGGCACGGATGGAAAGACCGGGGCGCAGCCATTGACCACGCCATGCTTCGTCCCATCAGGAGTACCAGTGAAGATCGGTGTAGAATAAGAACCATGGTTTGGACAACATGGAAACCTAGACAGATGTTATGGGCCCTGCGTTTACATGCCCCTGGTACCATGGACTGAAAGCAATCACTTCTTCTGGCTTATTTAACCTTAGTAGTTTTGTTGGTGATATACGATCCCACCCTGCTCCAGCTTCATGATGGCTTTTAAACCAGATGGAAACGGTTTGATGAATTCAGATATGACATCATGGAATCACAACATCATCACTAAAACAACCAATCAGATAACAGCTAAATAATGACATTTCCAGGGAACTGACATTTCTTTCTGTTGTGTTTTTAGCACCATTAAGACATTGAAGGGACACAGTCAGATCACATTAGGCCCACAGCTTAAGACTTTTTGAAAGACCAGTGGAAACGTTCTTAACATTTTTCTTTTAGCTGAAATCAAATCAATTGTTTGCATGAATTTAAATGTATCCCTGAAGCGTTCCCAGAGGGCGAAACTGCAAACCAAAAGGGAAACCCCACCGCTGTGCTGGTTGTCCCAGCGAAGTAATATGCTTAAAATCTTCGCACTACCCAAGAAACTTGCCGTGGTGCCTCATCCCTGTCTCATTTTATATCACCCACAGCCTTCTAACATCACACAGAGTGGGAAATTTGCTTTTAATTGATTGTTAGCCTACCAACATCCCTCTGTGGGCCTTTTATTTACATTAGCAGTCTGCAAGAACGAAGTATTCCCCTTCAGGTTTCATTCTGCTGGAGAAACGGATTTGCTGTCATCACTCCTCATAAGCACAGCCTGAGACCCGCTTTCCTAAATGTCTCCCTTCCACCATTTGTCTTCACTACCTCATAGCTGTCAGTTTTTCTTCTAGCTGCTACCATGAAATGAGCACAAGGTCATTTTAGCCAAAAATCACTCAATAATCCACAAGGAGGGGAGGAGGGGAGCAATTATTGATCTTCAAAGGGAAAACTTCCCTGGGATGGTATCCTTGATTAAGGGTTGCAAACCCCAGATTGAAAGTCACCATTAATCCTACCCAATAATAAGTTCAACAGAATTACAAGTGATCGTTTATTCCTGCAACACCAAAGTTCTCAAATCCTTCTGCCACAAAGAAACTCCTCTCTTCTGAAATTATTTGATATGCTGAGAAGCCCTAAAGCGGCTCTCGGTTCTCTTATCGCAACAGCCAGATTAAACAAAGACTGACAGCGCTCTACGACTCCCTTATTCAACAAAACTTTCTTTAGATGAGTTATTTTGTCCATGCTGCTTCAGTTTCCCCACCTGTAAAATGGACATAGTGGTAGCTGCTAGTTTGACAGTGGAAGATGTTGGCCAAGGAGGAACGATGTTTTTTATGAGCTGGTGGATTTTCATTACCCAGCTGAACGGGTGCTCAAACACAGAGAGAAAGTCAAGTGAGAAACAGACCCAAGGATCTGGGAGAAGTAAATAGCCCAAATTACTTCAGAGAGAGCTCTCGCTGGACCACCCCATGAGAAAACAGAAAGCCATGTTCAGGTCCTTTCTGTCCAGGTGATAGATGCTTTCACAGACAGTCAGATAAATATATCCTGTTTTCCCGAAGAAAGAAACCTTGTGCAGAAAAGCCTACTATATTTTAATATCACTGCAACTTTCACTTGGACCTGAAAAGTCTAAACATTTCCTTCCAAACCTTTGGCTTCCCAGAGGTTTTTATTTCTAATGGTCAGTGAAAATTCAGACAAATGTGTCAAATATCGCAGGGATTTCAGAATGAAAGAAGTGGTCTGTCAAGACAAGAAAGAGAAGGCACCTTCCTTTACCCCCTCCAAGCTGCTTGGCATCCTGCTGGGTAAATCCTAGGAAGATCTGAAGGGGGCAGGAGGCTGATTCCTCACTTTTGCGTAAGTCCTGGGTAAGAACAGCCCATCAGACGCGGGGCTGGTGCACTACACAATTAAATATAACCAATAAAAAAACAGCACTCTGCAGTCTGAGCGGGAGCTGGCGGGCACTGGTGGTGGTCCAGACCTTCACCCACCCGGGTGACCTGGGTGCTGCTGGGTGCCGTCACCCATCTACCTGCTGGATGGCGGGGATGCTGGCAGTGCCGTCTGGCAGTGAAGCCTTGCCCTTTTCGGGGGAGCCCCTCTGCTGCCATACATCATCCCAGCTGGCCGGGCAGCAACCCTAACCTGGGTCTGTCCGTCAGGGCGGCCAGCGCGGAGCCAGGCTGTCCCCTCGCTCCCCTCCCGCCACCCCCTCGCCGGCCGCGAGGACTTTGTGTCCTAAAAGCTCATTCTTTCCATAGCGTAAAAAATAAACCAGCATGTGCTCCTCTCCAACGCCGCCTGTCTCCGCAACGGCCCCGGGTGGGTTGTTGTTGTCGTTCGGCTCCGTCTCTCCTTAAATAACAGAATTACAGCGGGTCTCATCCTGCAAAGTGCTGAGTAACAGCTCGTTCCCAATAAATTAAGCAGGCACTCAGCGCCGCAGCCTGATATTTGTATCCATGTCCTCCCGGATTATCGGTCTCTCCTCCTCGCTCTCTCTCCCCGGCCCCTCGGGGAGCAATTATCTGTGAATGAGAACAGAATAACTCTTTTAGCAGAAGGTTTCCACACTTGAGCACAAGGAGAGCTCTGAATGGATTTATCATGCTCGCTAAAAAGGGAGGTGGAAAAAAATACCCCCTTCTCTTTTTTTTTTTTTTTTTAAGGAGAAATCCCTGAAGCGGCAGCCGTTCCCCAGTGGCTCCACACACCAGGAAAAAAAACAGAAAAAAAATGGATATAGTAAAACTTTTTAACGGAGGCATGAATTGGTTCTTCAGAAAAACAAGGCAGCAGTGCCAACTGGAAATGTTTGCTTTTGGTGAGTTAGATGGCTGGCGTCAGCCAGGGCTAAAGACATGCCAGCGGAATGCAATATTGGGGAAGCAGCAGGTCACTCAATCACTGGCAATTTGCCCAGGAGCAACTGGATGCCTTCAGAATTTTTTTTTTTTCCTTGTGTGTGTATGTTGCTTTTTTTGCCTTTTTTTTTTTTTTTTCCCAGGCAAACAGAGCCCCAGCAGTTTTGGGGCCAGGGAGCGGAGCTGGAGAATGGTATTTCTGAAAGGCACGTTCCTGCAGGAATACCCCCGTGGTCTGCTCGGCCGTGCAGCCGTGACATCTGGCAGAAGGAGTTGCGTTTCGATGGACGAGGCTGAATCCTGCCTGCTGCTGCCTCCACGCACAAGGCAGAAGATGCAGCTCCACGTGCCGCCTCTGCCAGGAGGGTGAGCAGCCCCAGGGAAGGGATGGGGCAGGGGAACGGGACAGCAGTGCCGATGGCTCCAAAAATACCCTCCAGCAAACAAGAATCTTTTCTCCTCCAGTAACAAGTATCGAACACTAGAGAAGAGACTTTTGTTTATATTGTTGGGAGGCAACAGGATTTTTTTTCCCCCAAGGTTCTTTTCCTTACAGGAGTGGCAAAAGTAGGTAAAAGACAAAAAGAAAAATTTCCACTAATGAAAAATGTCCATTAACTCCCCGCAGCACGGGAGGAGGCAAAGACCCGGCAGGCACTTTTGTCTGCACATCTGTAGTTTTTCATTGCTATCTCGTTTGTGCAGAGTGCCAGGCTGCACGCAGAGCCCGAACAACCCGGGGAGGGCGGGCGTCCCAGCAGGAGCGGCTCTGAGCTCTGGTGGCCCCACTCACAGCAACCACCATCATTAAGGATTTGCCCTTCTTGCTAATGAGGGAAATCGGTGGTCGGCCAGCAGCTGAGTGAAGCCCAGTCACCAGCACATGATGGGCTGATGTTGACCGTGGCACTTCTCCAGAGATAAAAAGGAGCAATAAGATTGCCCTCGTTGTTCCCAGCAGGAGCGGCTCTGAGCTCTGGTGGCCCCACTCACAGCAACCACCATCATTAAGGATTTGCCCTTCTTGCTAATGAGGGAAATCGGTGGTCGGCCAGCAGCTGAGTGAAGCCCAGTCACCAGCACATGATGGGCTGATGTTGACCGTGGCACTTCTCCAGAGATAAAAAGGAGCAATAAGATTGCCCTCGTTGTTGCCTTCTCCATCCGTTTGGGTAAAACCCGATGTGGGAGAGGGAGGGGAGGTCACATGAAAGCAAACCCGGGGACCAAGCTGTACCCAGGTACCACAGGGTTCAGTACCGTTCAGAAGCATTTTCACAGTTAAAGACGGCATCGTGACACCCGTCACCAGCACACACCCATCTTCCACTACTCCACAGGGCAAAGCCCCCCAAGGAGACTGCTGTTGCAGATGGAGGAGAGGTGATCTTCCACATAGGCAAATCTGACCAATCCATGAAGAAGTTGGAGAGAAACTACACATCTTTGGAGGCAGATCCCAGCTATGATCAGCAGGCAGGGATCCCTGAGGGGTCTCCTAAGCAGGGTCTGTACCAGTGCTCTGCTGCTGTCCCCCAGCCTGGCAGCTGCCCTTGCCTTGCTGTGTCATGGTTCCTGGTGACACAGCCACCAGCCCACCCAAGTCCAAAGACCATCAGGCTCTGAAGCGCAACTTCAGCTCAGGACTCACTCCCCACCTGAAATGCAGCTTGTTTTTCCACTTCTGGCTTTCAGAGCCACTGCTCTGGCAAAGATGATTTTAGCTTGATCACTCTTGTCTCCCCACTGGCTCCTTTCTTTTTAGATTTTTCCTCTTGGTTTTGGATCTTGATCCAGCTACAGGAGAGAACAGACCAAAATGCACTCAGCATCCCAGCTCTCCATCGTTCTCCTTTTCTGCATCCCTTTTCATCTTAAAAGATTCATACGTGGAACAAGAGCTTGTCATTAAATCACTGGATAAGGGCTTTAGTTAAAATGGATTTGCATTTCCAGGTCAGTCATCAGTTTCTTGTGTGTTCTTGAGAAGAATCCCCCTGCCCCAAACCCTTCTACTGTAAGATGGATATTGTAACCTTTTCTTTTCCTTGCTGTGCTTTTTTCAGTCTTGAGGGCAGAAAGAGACTCTCGCTCACAAAGCGCATGCACAGCAAAACAGTGAAAATTATTTGGGTTTATTGTAAGGTATCTTTAATCATTATTTAATAAAACACCCAAGTTCCTGACAATGGCTTGGGGAAAAACATTTCCCCGGCTTCTTTTCTAGATGATTAATCCTTGTAAAAAGGATTTTTTAAAAAACAACAGTTTTAGAAGCTGTAGTTGTCCATTCACCTCATCGCCTGCCTGCAAGTGCCTCCTTCTTCCCAGGAACACCTCTTCAAGGGGAGCACTGATGGGCCACAAGGAAAGAAAGTGTGGACACACTCGATCACTCCAAAGCATAAACGTCATGGTGAGCTCTCCCACCCAACCCTGTGCTCCAGGGCTGCAGCACAAGGCAGGGTGGCCACCAGAGATGGGCAGGACTGAGCCCTTTCTTGCTCCTGCCTCAGCACGGCTGTGTAACTTGGGGAAATTGAGTTTGCTTCCTGTACCTCAGTTTCCCCATCTGGAACATGGACATAATGACCTTGGCTTCTTTTTAAAGCTCTTTGAGATGAACAGCCCTTTTAAAGAGGTAAGTAGTATTATAAGCAACGGACTGTCACGTCTGCCAAGAACCAAAAGTGATATGAGGGTGATGAAATTCAGGCCACCTCATCAGCAAAGCATGTTGTCCTGGCCTTCAAGACAAGGTTAGGCTCTTGGAGAGAGCTCGTTCCTTTTTGGGACAGAAAGGAGTGGACACAGACCCAGCACATGCTTTCCTATTATTAGTCATTTGTATCCATGTATTGCTGCAAATGTATACAGCCCTCAAAAACCCAACCGAAGCAAATGCCTAGCCTAAAGCCATGTAACCCAGGAGCTCAGCCACGCAATATGGGCTGAGCAGAAGTTGCCAGGTAATTTTCCCATGACAGCTCTAGCAGATTCAGTGCAACCAGCCCTCATCAAGCCTGCAAGCCCCAGCATCTCCATAAGCTTTTCAGTAGGACTGGAGGGGGACAAGAGCGGGCAGAGGGACCGAAGCCGGAGAGCACAGTGTCTCCAGAGGACCAGGCAGGAGAGGATGGTGATGCACGATTTGGCTGGGGGAAGGAGGCTGGAAGGAGGTGAGATGCAGGCATGGGTGAGGTTGGTGAGGACCTCACAGATGAGGCTTGAGGCACGACCGAGAGCTGCTTTGCACGACAGGGCCAAATCCATCCCTGGCACAGCTCCGCTCCGGCCGCCTCTGTGTGTTTGCGTAAGGATCCAGCTCCGGCCGCGCCGGGAGGCACCGGCTGCGCGGGGCTGGCATGCCAGCCCGACGGCCCAGACGCGAGGACAGCGCCAGATGCCCGGCATATTTTTTCAGCTGCGCGGGCTGCGGGTTGTCACACGGGGCTTGGCGTGCACCTGTGCGACCCTGAGCCGCCCGGCTATTAACAGCCGGCGACAGAGCTCTGATGCCATATCGCTGACCGCTCCGTTCTCGAGCGGGGTGATAAATCAGCCACCCTGCTGACAACCCCAGCTCTTTTCTGCAGCCGGGACTGATGCAAATGCTAATGCACCTAATACTTACTCCATGGCAGGATTCGGCCATGTGCGGCCAGCCTGGCTTCACCACCTCCTGCCACCCTAGGTCACTGCTCATGGGATGCCCGGTGCTCTTGGTGCTCCTGGACCAGCCCCTTGAGCTGATGGGGCTCTAAGCGTCTCCTGAGGCAGTTAGCGAACCTTTGGGGTCCTTCAAGAGGAGATGAGACCAGTACAGATTTCTGAGAGACAAGCCAACATGGGGAGGACTAACGCAAGGTGTGAAGTCTCTGGGATATGTTTGAGGACATATAAAGCACCCAGAGGAAAGAGCTGCAGCAGCTGCTGAGTAGCAGGGGGCTAAAACCTTCTAAAAGATGGGGGATAGCATCTGAAGGGGTCAGGGAAGGAGGAAAGGGATGGAGAAAGATGAGTTTATCTCTGTCCTCACTCCCTCTGCAGCAACCCTGCACAATACTTGCAGGCTCAGAGGAAAAGTCCTGCTATGTTCAGCTCCTTTGCAAGAAACACTCAATGGGCGATGGCCTTCACATTCTCTCTTTTCTTTCACTGCTGACCCAAAATAAGCATAATCTGACTAATTAACAGAGCTAGTTAGCATCAGGATGAAACATCCAACATGGACCGCAGACTCTTGGGAAATAGATTTTGGTGTCTTGGGTCACAGAAAAATGATTTCCCAGGCATCATGTGCACAACACAGCTGGCTCTGTGACTTTTCCTCTTTTTCCTCATCAGTTCTTGGTTCTAGCACAAAGATGATTTTTAATGCCAAATCATTGTGCTTCTTCCCTTTTTATTTCAGGCCACAGGCTCACCACATTCTGGACTGGTTGCAACCCATCTGGTTTCACTAATACTTCTAATATAATATTTATAACTAGCTAAGGGTTGATCATATGACGGGTGTAATCAATAAGTCATGTGCCAATTGTGGTTATTCTACACCTCAAGCCATTTTTCTGTATTTTGATGTCCATAGCCTGCTGGGGTATTCGTATGTTTTGTTGCTGTTGCACCTTTCCACCTTTGCAGCCTGGCATTAAAGAAGGCTGTCTTGAGTCTCAGTAATTGAGAAAAAAAGAAACATCACTTTGTTTCCACCCAAAAAAGGAAATGAGATGAGAGAATCAACCAAAGGCTCTGTTTGCCAGATACCACTTGCCACCATCTTTGGCTTTGCTGAAAGAACTTGTGCTTTGGAAGATTGTTCAATCTAAACAAAACCATCTTCTCAACAAGTTCCTCCTTCCCACCACCAGAAGGATCACCCAACAGAAACCAAAACCAGGTCTGACAGTTTTAGCTCACCCGTAGCCAGCTGTGGCAGCCCAACTTCATATGCAAGGGGCATAGGACATTTCCTGGCAGACCATCGGATGCCAGGGAGTAAAGATCCCCTATAATAAGGGGGCAGTTCCCGTTACATGCAGATACCTTCTTCTTGTTCTTTCTGCCCTTCTCACCCTACATGGCTAGGGTGGGCTAGTGGGAGTAATCTCTTGGTAGATGCTCAGGTACAGCAAGAGGTGTTCTTGACCCCTCCCAAAAAGTACTTCATAAAATATCTTCAAGAAACTTTGGTTGAGACCATCTTTGAGAAAAAAAAAACCAACACTTTTAGCTTAGTTTTGAAAAGAGTGCATATCCTTGGTGTAAAAACCACTGGAGTGGCACCAGGCTAGGATTTGGCCCTGTGTGGCTGCATGGAGGCAGAAGGAGAGTGAATTCTCCCTTTCCATGGGTGCTTATAGCTGGCCACAGCCTGTAAAAGCAGATGATTTAATGATTCATTCTGGCAAGCAGGGAAGGATGACTTCAGGTTTGAGCTTCCCACATCACTTCCACCAGCTCCCCCCAGAGAGCCAACACGTCGGTGGCCAAGACGATTGCACGCTGCAGAGCCAAGCGGTGCTGCCTTCTCCGCCTCTGGAGCAGGAGCACGAATGAGGGTCCCTCCATGACACATGGGAGTTCAGCAGCAAAACAGAGGCTGTGCATCAGCCCCAGGAGGACAAATTGAACATCTCCTTTTTATGCAGAGGCTTTCAGCAGCGACAACTGCTACCTTGTGAGTCAGTTTATTCAGAACAGCTCTGCACTAACGGGATTAACAAGCTCCTCACTGCTTGTATTGCTTCATAGTGGGAAGATCCAAAATCAACTGATGGAATAAAGGATAATTCCTCCTGCAGAGGGAGCAAGATTGTTTGTGGAACCAAAAAATCAAACGATGACTCGGAGTGCTGCAAGTAAGCCAGGCATGGAGACAAATACCCAGACAGTGTTGGGCACTGGGCTGGATGATGCAGGCTCACATGGTTGGGACCCCATGCCCTACACTTGGGTGCAGCTCCGTGGCATGGTCAGTGTTTGACGGTAGGAGAGGTGATGGGGAAAGGAGTCAGGCACTTTTCAATTGTAAACCTCAAGGCTGGAGGCTCAGCCCCAGCCATGAGCAAATGCTACTTAAAGGAAATTAAAGTCCTGAAATGCCCCAGCACAGCTTCTATTGAGCAGTCACAAATAACTCATCCATAGCCACCATCATATGAGGACGTGCAAAGCATTTCTCTTCTTTGCAGAACTGAGTTTCTCCTTCCCCACAGAGGCTGCATGGCCTTGTACTTTGGACAAACACCTCTCTCCCAGGAGAAAGACACTCTCAAATTCCTTCAGTACCAACCTTGCCAAATGAATTTTTTGCTTCATCCAGCTCTCATGGGATTTGGCACTGAAGAGGGTGAATTGGCTGAGCATCAGCACCAGCAGGCACCTACAGTTTGTGGCAGAAGAGCAAGGCAAATTGTGGACACCCATCAAGTCTTCACCATCAAGTATGGGAGACACTCAGCTGGCCTTGTTTCCTGCTCAGGCTGTATCTCAACCATTTGCCACTTAACACAAATAACTAGGGCCCTGCCTGCTCAGGGCATCCTGATGTGTGGTCCACTGATCATCTCAACTTGGTACACATGGTCAGAGATGGGTAGGACACCAAAATGCTACACTCTGGTGGGAATGAGCTGTCTTGTTGGCACCAGGCACTAAAAGCAGTTGGTCACAAAAAGGGTTGTCACCTCAGGCAACACAGCAGATTCACATTCATGTAACCTGGTATTTGGAGTCCACTTTTTATGAAAGAGGAACACCCATGAGTGCAAAAGTTTTGCACTAAAGGCAGTCACACATTTAATGAGGGTGCATAATTTCAACTCTGAGAAGCTATAAGACCTTGTCAGAAATTGTTATTAGAGGTTTCATATGTGTCCTGTTTTCCTTTGGTCTCTCCCATGGCAGGGAGTGAAGCCATGCGACAGGCGTGAGTCAAAGCTATCTAGCCAGGACCCTACTAAGGGTTTCCAGTCTTCACACAGAGCTTGACACTTCAAAATTACATTATTCAGGCTCTTCTCCATCTGGAAGAGTGGATGGACTACAGCTGGTCTGAAAATGGAGTTTTCTTCTTCTCTCACAAAAATTCTAACTTTTACTTAAAAAAAATATAGAAACAGCTGAAAATAAACTTTCTGCTTTTAGCTGAAAAGCTTCAGTAAACATCTGAAATTTCATGCTGAAAACAGACACTTCTCAAAACAAGTTGGTTAATCCATAATGGCATTTTCTGTCAGAAAACATTTGAGAGGTAAACATTTTGGAACAGCCCTGTAAATGCTTTTTTGCCTAGCTCAGTTCACTGCACATTAACCACTTTAAATATCAGTTGGAACACTGTCATCTGGACCTTTTGAAAAGAGAAATCTTTTTTTCCTCCCCTTCCAGGTAAGCTCAGCAATAGATCCTCGTAATGGCTCTATGGCTTTCCTCCCATCCCATTTCCACCTTGACTGTGACCAGGCTTAATAGTTATCAAGATATGTACCTGCAGATTTAAAAGCGAATGAATCTCTCAGGAATTTATCAGGGGCTTTGAATGTTATTAGGAGCACTCAGTAGCAGGAAAATGGTTGCAAGTTAGGGTCTCAATGTCTTGTTTGACTGTGCATAATATTTGGCTCTGCTAAAAGGTGGGTGGAAAGCACAAGAGTAAAAATGTCCACGTGAAAACGGGACTGAGGACCACACTGCACATTTCAACAGGCTCCTGTTTCAGGCTGGCTAGGGTTAGCTTTCTGAACAACTCACCCCAGTATCACAAAGAGAAACGTTATCAGCTATTTCTGTTGTGTTAATATCCAATTTATTTTTCAGCAGCACAATTTCCTGCCTGCTCTTTGAACAGCTATCAAAGGACAAGACACCAGACCATGGCAGACATTCTTCTAGTGGTGACATCTGCTAAACTAGTCAGCCTGTTCCTATACAGCCCACTCAATGCATCCTAAAATATTTTATAAGCCACCAGTGGAACAGAGGATGTTAATGTGGGTCCCTGACCTTTATTTGAGCCACCTTGATGTTCAGTACAGATGGGGAATCACACTTCAGCAGCCAGATTTTCTGTGTCTATTCAGCTTAGGGTTTCTGTGTTATCTCCAAACCCAATAAATTTCGCTTTAACACCATCTGGCACTTCATATCCTTCACTGTTTTTCATCTGAGAGCACTGGCAAATCTGCATATGTGGCTTAATCCACAAGCCTCTGAAAACCAGTGGAAAGATGGTGTTGTATCATGCCTAAAAGTGCAAGACTTTATTTAGAAACATGCTTTCTACAGCTTTGCTGGAAGATGCTCCTCCTTTGACTAATCACTCAACTAGCATTCCAAGAAAACCTCTGGACACCTAGGAAAAGGTTGGTTCAATTACATTTAGAGAAGCTAAGAAATATCACTAATAAGGTATTACCCAAACTCTTATGTGTTAGCTGCATTGCTAATTTTGCTTGGGCAACACCACTGATACCATGAATATCAATGTGTTTCACAAACATAGCCAAGTTCTGCTAGGGACTACTCACAGATAATTTTCAGAGTTATTCATAGGACCTGCAGTCTCTGCGTCACTGTCTCTCCTGTGCTCTCTGGCTATATCCCAAAATGTTTTCCATACCAGTGCTGACTTCTGCCTGAATTTTGTGTTCTGCAGCCAGAAAAAAAAAAACAAAACCAAAATGTGCCCAAGCACCTGAGAGTTTTCTTGTAGGTTTGATTGGAGTTTTGCCCCAACCTGTTACTATTCAAGGAGTCCTTCTCCTTGCTCTCAGCTCCTCACCATCCTTCTGGGTTGTGGTTCCATCTCCTGAGCATGATCACTGCTATGCTTGAGTCCCAGTCCCTGATCCACATCTGCCTGATCTCACTCCCATTCTGTCTAGTCCTTGTCCTGGATCCTCTGTGTCACTGTTCTTCCCAATCTTCAACTTAATCCCAGGCTAAACTTTCATTTTCTTCTTGAAAGAGTTCTTCGATACATTTTGGCGAAATTTCTGGCCTCTCATCTCACTTATCTGGACCACTGTATTCTTCTAATTCATGTCCATTGACCACAGTTGTTGTCCTCATTCACTTCTTCTGAGCCCTGCCTGACCTTGATCACCTTGCTGAGATGTCTTAACTACCAGGGACATGGTTAAAGGACGTGGCTGACTAGCAATGTCATTGACTGTTCAATGACAAGCATGCTTGGTTATGTTTTCTCTCAGAGACAGTCTGAGTGCACTTGTAATTTGACAGCATGGACAACAGCTCTGTCCTCTGATGTGGTGTGCATCTCTGGATGCAGACTGAAAGACGGCCCTGGTTTGGCAGTCTCAAACCTCCTGAGGAAAGCTTCCACAGTGGGGAAGAAAGGCCTGGCTGGTGCACTGACACAGTTCTGCTATGAGTGTCTTCACCAGGCTGATGGGACAGGAGTGAATTCAACAACAACAAACCAATCCATCTTCAGGCAGCTGAGAAACCATCACTCCTTTGACTAGCCAAGAGAGAAAGTGACAAGCCACAGACATGGCAATTGAGAATCAACCTCTTTGGATTGTCCCCATGTCATCCAGGTGGATGGATGTGTTTATTTCTCAGCACTGAATGACTCGCACCCAAGATAGCAGAATACCTAAACCCAATGCTGAAGGCAAATTCCCACTCTAAGGTAACTTCATATTTGACAATGGATCAACAAATTTTGACCAAAGCCCAGTTCTTCAGCAGCCCCAACATTCTGGGCTTCATAGAGAGACTTTGAACTCTGTACCACAAGTTGACTGCTATACTTCAGCCCATCACTAATTTCTCTTTTCCTATTTCTTTTTGCTGCAGTGTTCACCAAGACCCTGATCAGTGTAGATGTAAGAAGTTCACAGACCAAACTCTCAGAAAATTGATAATGTCCACAGAGTATTCATTTATGTGCTGAGAAACATGTTAGGAGGCCAAGGTGGAGAAACTGTATTGCAGAACTGGCTTGAATCTTGGCATGGGTCATACTTTATACCCTATTAAACCTAGAAAGACATTTACTGACTAGTACTAAACCAAGTCCTGCAGTAAACTGATGTATAGGCTACCAGTCACATCTTTCATATGTTAAGCAATGGAGTTTTTTCTCTACTTGTAGGATGCGGACAGGCAGTAACACAAAACTGAAGAATTGTACTGAAAGGAAGTTGAAAGGGAAAGTTAGGAGTCAAATGATTTCAGGACTCACAGAGTTTATTTAAACAGTACATTTTCAATGCTAAATGTTAATAGAATGAACAATAGAATAAAGTCTATTAGAAGTAAAAGATGGGAATGAAGTTCAAAAAGTGAACATAGAAAAAACATGCACATAGGTGAGGCAATGTTAAAAATTAATATAAATCTATTAAAAAACATTCTGAAGAGCTATTTCTTAGAGCTCTGAAAGCTAATAATAAAAACTGCTCCAAACACTTCCAAAGCGAGTAGTTCGCCAGACAGCTGTTCAGACTAACAGATGATCAATATGTGATAGATGAGCACTCAAGACACATTATCTCCCAATAGCAAAGTCAAATAAATACTGAGGATGAGTCCCACACTACAGCCTTTCCTTACTGGGAGCATGTCTGAAGAAATATCTCAAATTGAAGTGTCAGTAGAAAAGATTTTCAAACAAACCAATAAAGTGAATAAGACAAATCTGCAAGACCAGATGGTATTCACCCAAGAGCTCTATGGAAATCCAAAGAGGAAATTGCTGAACGGTTATCCACAGTACAGAGCCAACCTGCTGTTTAAATCAGCCTATGTCAAAAGAATAGAAGCAGTAAACGTGATGCAAAATGAAATAGCAGTTTCCAGAGACAGTTTGTTGAAGAAATAAATACAGACAGGTGTAATTCTGTATAAGGCAAACTGATAAATATTCTAAAAAAGAATATTAGACACATCAGGGAGCAAAGTGTAATGGGGAAGAGTCAAGTATTGCATCTATAGATATACGCCATGTCTCACAAATCAAGTTCTTTGAGGGTGTCACTGAGTTTTGGGGGATGGTGATCTGAGTAATATGGTTCACTTGGATTTCTAGTTGCGGAAACCTGTGGAAAAATTAAGTTGTTCTTGAACAAGGGAGAAAGTCCGCTTGTGGCTCAACAGCTGGTTGAAGCCAGGAGACCAAGCAAGGAATAAATGACCAGGTTTCGTAACAAAGGGAGCCAACCTGTGGGACTGGATGAGGTTCTAAGCTGCTAGGATCTCTGGTGCTCAACACACACACATATTCTAGAAAAGGCATAAGAAGTGAAAAGAAGGGTGATGACTTTTTCTGACAATACTAAACCATTATTCCAAACTAAAGCTGTGAGAGCTGTGAGCAAAGAAACTCTGAAAGACTTACAATGCTAAGTGACTGCACAATAAAATGGAAGACAACATTCAGAATAATATAAGTAATGAGGAAAAAGCAATTCTAAGGATACATGCACAATAAGGAGCGCTGAGTGAGCTACTACTGTTGGGAACAAGATCCTGGAGCTACTGTGGATGGTTTTTTAAAAATTAGAACTTAGTACTCTATGGGGATTAAAAAGGCAAAGAGAAAATTAAAATCTAGTAGAAAAAGACTTTGGAGCAATATAAAGAATTTTTGCACATAGCTCCAGTGCACAAATCTCATATAGGACAGAGCAGAACAACAAAAGGCAAGAAAGGGCAACAAGACACCAGAGGCGGGGAACAATTTCCAGACAAGAAGAGCCAAAATAGGCTAAAACCCTTCATCTTGAGAGAAAAGAAGACAAAGGAGATCTGAGACATGTCTATGGAGACATGAGTTGCATGGAGAAGATGAACAGGAAATAACTGTGCAGCATTTCTCAGAATGTCAAGGGCCAGGCACTAACTAATGAAATGAACAGGCAGCGAGTTTAGAACAGAAGGAAGGACATTTCTCTCACAAATGAGTCATGGACAGAAAAAATCAGAAATTAGTACAAATGGGCTTAAAATAGTAATGGTGGCTAGCTCCAGCTGGGCTACTAAACACCATAGTCCAAACTTAACCTTTAGTTCAGGAGTTCCCTTAGCTGTTGACTGCCAGAAGCTGAGATGATGTACCATGGGCAGGACCACTCTGCACTCAACCTGCCTCTTACTTTTTTTTTTAGTTTCTTACAGTCTATATAACTCTGAAACTGTATGACTCTGGACTCCCACGTCCTTATTCACTAACATGCCTCTCAAGTAATGTATCCCAATGTAAAGTTCAAACTTAACGAGAAACAAGCTACTACGAGAAGTTTTGCGGAAAAATAACAAGTTACACTATTGATATACTCTAATAATAAATTCAGCCCTTCTGATGAATGGTTAATAGAAGAAAATAATGAACTTTAGCAGGTGATAAGACCTCCTTCACAAAGATGAGCCTCTCTGGGAATCCTCTACCTTCCCAAAACCTTGATTTCTGCACCATCGTGATGACTGGCCACTGGAGATGTGGGTACTTAGCTCACGTAAATGAAGGTTTCAGTGGTAGTACTCTTCCTTTGTCACCATTAAAACCTCTTTTACACCTGGAGTATCTGACTAGAGAGTTTATTATAAATGTGCCTCTAACTGCACTCTCTTTACTGTAACCACTAAGAGTCATTGGGAATTCTTGGGACCTTGCAAACCACTTTCAACAGCCACCATTAAAAAAATCTGGCAAACAAGTGCTTGCTTTGCCCTCACCCACAAAAGTAAACTTCCATCCAAAATACATAGGTTTGAACTAGAAAAGAGACTGTCCTGTACCTATGTTCTATTTAAGGTCCACTGTCCTTTTTCTAGACCAAAAGAATATTAAGTAAAAGACCTTAACATCTTCACACCTCATCCTTTTTTTTGTTTTTCTTTTCTGCCATAATTTCTCCACAGAGATCTTTAATACTCTGGTTTTGCCATGGCATTTGTCACTAAGCACACACTGTCACTGAAGACAGCTTTATCCAAGGTCATCTCAGCCTCTTGTCCCATCTGCATTTCAGAGTTGGCCAAGAGCTTCCGAGTGAACCAAGTGGTGCAGGAACGGGGCAGGGTTTGAGGCTGACCAGGAATATCAGTTGACGGGGGGACCAGCTGTAAAGGGACAAGCTTGCTTTCACTGACAAGAGAGAAGCAGCAATGCTGAGAGAGGGGACCTGAAACTCCAAAAAGAAAACCAGCAAAGCCCAAAGGATGATCAATGCACATGGGGAAACTAAGGCAGAGGGAAGCCTGAGGCTGCTTGCATAAGCCTGTGTACCTCTTGTCTAGATGTAAAGAGTAGCTGTTTGAAAAGCCTGGAAAATACTATAGCTCTCACCACCTTGACTGGCTAAAGGAGGAAGAGTGAGCTAATGCTGGTACCGGGCATCTTGTTGGTGCTGTAGGGCACAGGGACCACAGTGAGGAGGTGGGCTGGGGCAAGGAAGGACGTGGTACTGCTGCTTGCCAGGATCCACAGGAGACCAGGAGCACTACAGGGAACTCGCAAGAGAAGTTTTGGCAGAGCTGGGACTGCACCTTGTGTCCATCTCCACACACAAGCCCTCTCCTGACCGCATGAACAGCCTCCCAGCCTCAGACAGGTCCTAAACAAACAAATGGAAGGATTTTTACTGGTTTCCATGATGGATGAGGTCAGATCGGGCTGATGTCAGACAAGCTGCCAGCGCAACTCTGCATAAATCAGTGGATTTGCTCACAAATGGAGAAAGAGTTGAGGTTTTTGCAGGCCCTTACCCAGCTGTTCAACCTCCCATACATCTCACATCCCCGCAATGCAGAAGCCCGTACATGCTCTTGCTGAAGTCAGTGGAAGAGTTGGCCTTGGCCTTGATGGCTCCAGGGCCGCTGCATAAGCTGCTACGGTGTGGCTAAGCCCCCCGGCAGGTTAGTGGAGATACATCTTTTGCCTTGCCTTAGCAGGAGGAAAGCACTGAGGCGTTGCTCTCGGTACTGTAGTACTTCCACTGGGGCTAGGCTGAGAACTTCAGGCTTTTCTAAACGTTAAACAATGGTTTTTATAAAATTGAGCTTCTCAATCTGTAGTGGAGTGCATCCAAACCAATTTGCAAGACCCCGAAGCACTCAGTGGCTTCCACCAAGATGTACACTGATGTTTCAGAAAGTCAGATACCTGATTGGGATTCAAAGGCATCAGGGCCAGAGAGATCCTGTACGAGTACTTAGTCCAGCTTTCCACAGAAAATAAATTCCATACAATAACTCCTGCATCAAGTCCACATCTTAAACCATAACATGTATTTTTAAAAGATGTCCAGCTTTTATTTATACAATTCAAGCCATGTAGATTCCATTATCCCTTTAGGTAATATGTGACAGAGATCGTTATGTTCAGCATAATTACATAGTTCTTACCACAAGCCTCATTTGCTCTGCCTCTGGAAATCATTGAACTTCTTTCCGATAGACTAGAAAGCCACTGGGCAGCAATGTCCTCCTCATGGAGATGTGGATGGGCCATGAGCATCTCACCCTTTGCTCTTTGATGACATACACTGACAAGACGTATTTTTCAGACCTTGGATCACTGTTACAGCCCCTCTTTAAGCCAGGAGAT
>NW_010543546.1:0-1166 GCF_000687285.1 Phaethon lepturus
CCGCCCCACAAGCGCCCCACAAGTCCCACCTGGGAGCCCATGGCGTCGTAGTCCCGCGCCCGGGTGAAGGAGCGCCCCAGCTTGGAGATCTTCCCCGTCGCCTTGTCGATGGTGATCACGTCTCTGGGGGGGGGAACAGCCTTATTTTGGGGTGTCCCCCCCATTTTGGGGTACCCGTCCCCTCCCCCCACGCCACTATATTTTTTTACCCATTCCAGGTTTTTTTTTAACGCTATTTCACAGTTTTTCACCCCACTTTTGCCCTCTCCCCCTCCCCCCTTCCAGGGGGTTTATAATTGGGGGGGTCCTCACCTGAAAATGGGGGTTTTTTCCCCAAAATAACAGGTTTTCACCCCACTTCAGGGCTTCTGCAGCCCATTTTCAGGCTTTTAAACCAGTTTGGGGCTTTTTCATCCCATTTTGCAGGATCTTTCTCGCCGCCTTTTTTCAATTTTTGAATTTATTTGTGTGTTTTCACCCCATTTTAAGGGTTTTCACCCCATTTTGAGGCTTTTTCACCCCATTTTTTGGGGAATTTTTCATCCCATTTTTGCTCTTCCATCTCATTTTCAAAACTTTTAACCAAATTTGCAGGTTTTTCACCCTATTTTCAAGGTTTTCTACACGACTTAAGCTTTTTCGATTCATTTTTCAGGCCCTTCTCCCCCATTTTCTTCCTCCCCCCCCCATTTCCCAGATTTTCACCCAATTTGCCACTTTTTCACCATCTATGCCGCTTTTTCACCCCATTTCTGGGCTTTCTGCCTTATTCTGAACTTTTTTTGCCTCGTTTTCAGCTTTTTCGCCCCATTTTCACTCTGTTTCACCCCATTTTCATTTCTGGGCTTTCTGCCTTATTCTGAACTTTTTTTGCCTCGTTTTCAGCTTTTTCGCCCCATTTTCACTCTGTTTCACCCCATTTTCAGGCCTCGTCATCCAATTTCCGGGCGGTTTCACCCCGTTTTCCAGCTTTTTCACCCCATTTTCAGGGTTTTTTTCCCCATTTTCAGGAGTTTTCCCCCAATTTGGGGCTTTTCTATCCCTTTTTCCGTGTTTTTCACATCATTTTACCTCAATTTGGGGGTTTTCCCCCCATTTTTCCATTATTTCCCCCCCCGCCCCATTTCAAGCTCCCTCCACCCCACTTTGGGGTCCCCCCCTCAATT
>NW_010543547.1:0-262 GCF_000687285.1 Phaethon lepturus
CCTCTGTGCCCGTTGCTTCAGCAGCCGGGTGCCGGGGCGGTTCCGCCGCCGCCTCCGCGGACCTTTCCCTTCGGCGAGGCCACCTGAGGCGACAACCGGGACCAAACGTAATTCTGCCCTTTTCCACCCGCCCCGGCGCTGGACAGCAGTAAGGGGCCCTGGCCAGGCCGTGAAGCCCCCGCGCCTCTCTCCAGCAACCCAACGCCAATGGGTTTGGAAACAAGCTACGGCAGGAGCGGGAGCGTTTCCCCCGCCTCCTTTT
>NW_010543547.1:293-6561 GCF_000687285.1 Phaethon lepturus
TCAGCAAGACACTTGTGTTTCACTTCGCCACACGGCAAACACACACCCCTTCTCTTGAACCCCCATATGCATCCATTCCTGTAGGTAACAACAATCTTCCCCAGAAGCCAGGAGTCGGTGGAAGGGAAGGGAGGAGCGTGCTGCCGCACTCGGGTCATTTAAAGCATTTACGTTTTCCAAGTATCTAACTTCATAACCAACGAATTCCTGAAAGAATCTGTATTGCTGGATTGACCATGAAATCCCAAGCGGGCTCTCCCTGCTTCAAGGGCGGTGTCAAGAGACGGCACCAGCACACATTAATGTTGACACACTTGTACTTTAAGCAATAAAAAAGTTTCATTGGTACAGCAAAAAAAATTAGACTACAGTCCCTTGGATGAAAAGGATTTGCCCACAAGGCCATGAGACTTGAAAGTTACAAAATCTGCTCCTTATGGCCAATATCTTTTAAGTTTTGTTGTTTCCTTAAGAATTAACAGGCATTCATCTTTCAGCACTTGGATGATAAATCCGTAAGCGACATGACTACAACTTCTGCAACTTGATAGCACCAACCAATAAATTAATCTGAGCATTTTTCTTAAATTTTTCTTAAAAGCAGATATAGTGGCCATCCCAGCAGGAGTTTTAACCTTCTAGAGGTCACCAGTGCGTATGAGAGAGTAAACAGCTGAGCTTTTCTTATCAACTGTCTTACAGAAATAACAGGATAGTAATTCATAAGATCCAAAGTTAGTAAACAAAAAACCAAAACCACCACAAAAACCCAGGTAGGCACTTTTGACCAATTTCACTGAAGGCACAAGAGACCTAAACAATCAAAATAAGTTGGGCCAAATTTTAATCAAGTTACGCAACAACTACCATTTAGTAAAATAAACACAAGTCAAATTTATTCTTGGTATAAAGCAAATGAAACAAGTAAGACAGACAAGAACTTGGCTACGTACCTAGAATAACAGCAAAAACTAGTAGAATCCTAGTTCCTCACCTTGAAGACAATACCAATAGGTTAAGAAGTAATTCTTCTCTTTATTAACTGATAGTTAACATGGTGAAAGGAATTCTGTAACATTTCAGCCTACTTCAATCACCATTTAACATGTGTTTGTTCATTGCGGTCCATCTTTTCGCAACACAAAAATAGTAACTTCTATCAAATCTTAATATTCTAGCATATAAAAGATAAACGTTACAATGTCAGTAAGATTCTTAAGTTGTAGAACAAAATTAACATTTTGGAATACCAATTCCATTAACATCTACCAAAACTGTTTTAAAAAAATAAATAATGAAGTACAAAACCCACTGTACTATAGTACACAGATGAAGCAACATCTCCAGGTTCACGCACAGCTCAGCTGATCCCTTACAAAACCATGTGACATCACTGGATATTTTATTTAGGATACTTATTAATTATTATTCTAGGGGAATTATAATTTTCACTTCACTTATGGTTTATAAACTTACAAAGATTGAAAAATGTTATGTCACCAAGGGTGAAAGAAGGTTCCTTCAGCAAACAGAGTGAAAGAATACTTCAGCTCAGTAGTTATCTGTATTTAAAAGAATTTTAGTTTTACTGAACCAACAAATTCAGACATTTGATACAAACGCTACGTTTGCAGTAAGTACAACAGCCAAACAACATTACCCACAGAGGGTCTCTAATATTCAAAAACAGCAACAAAGCAAAGGCAGAAAAAGGACCCCAAATTTATAGACATAACCTACGCTTTTCATGAACTGAGGCTCCATGTTCCACTGAGCACTTGTTTCATGAACTATGCTGACACAGAGTGTGTTACTTGTTTGAAATGCAACCACCGGAATCGTTACGTACACATGAACTCTTAATGCTGCCAGCTTTCTGCCCCAATGCCCTGAGAAGGTAGCCATTGCTCAGCTACTCTGTGCAGACCAGAAAACACATCAGGAAAGACAGATGAAGTCTTGCACATATAAAGCCAATGTGCAGATTCTTCAAATACCTGGCTCAGGTATCTTTTTCTTTCTCAAAAAGTTTATGTAGCAACCATCCTGCTACTCGTTTTTACAGTTCCCTTCTCACGTTCCAGAGTTTATTACTTCTCTCTGTCACAGCTTGCTTTACGTTCTGCGTCGTTTTGCAGCGCTTGGACTGGAAGGATTACTGTTTGCGTTTAAGACCTTTTCAGTAACTCTGTTGCGCTTCCTCTTATCAGATCCTTCTTTGGACCCAGAATCTGAAGAAGTTTTCTCTTTCTCTTTGCTGCTTGGCTTTTCAGTTGTTTTTCCTAAACTTCCAGAGGGTGCAAAAACTGAAATAGGATCAAAGTAATGATTCCAGATCAGAGTCATACACATAGGCAAACAAGAAGTGATATCAAATTTCTTTATATTACATAAAACCTTTCAAACCAATCAATTCTCAGAGTATTTAATGACCATTTAAGTTATTATTTTCAAAGGAAAAATCTTCTGTAAGAAAGGCACATCTTGCTTTTATTATTTGCTTTAAAGACAGGCGTGTATTTTGACAGGCTAAAAGTGAACTTAATTAAGTGGAATTAAACAGCACTTAAAATTAAAATACTTAATAGGAACACTTACAGAACACAGGATCAATCTATGGAATTTATAATCAGCAACGGTCATTACATTTGGTATTATAGAGAGATTATAAAACTGAACACCCAAAATGTGAAATTCAATATATTTTTAAAATACATTTTTAGATCTTTTATTACACTCAGTCTTAAAACACCACTTCTTCTGTGATATAAATATTATGAAATCATATAGTTAACAGTTGGCTTGGTTTGTTAAGCTAAATAGCAGATTCCCTACTGTTCACATTGGACTTTGTTCTACAGCAAAGTGTTAGGAAATAAGCCTTATATTTAAAAGAAGCAAGATAATGCAAATAAAATAAAATGAAAAAACACTCTGCCCACCTCCCCACTTAAGTATACAATCTTACAATCTTTTTTGATGTATAGGCCCTATTCTTTCCCATGACTTCACTAACACAGAGTATCTTGGTTCACTAAAACTGGACTTCACTTTCTTTCAGATATTCTTAGATTACTTCAGACTCCCAGGGTTTCATCAAGTACATGTTAAAACAAAAAACCTCCAAAGCTATACAACTTTGTACATATGAATTAGGAGCAAAGGAGAACTCTTTTGAGGTATCAGATATTGGCAACTGCTTACTCTGTGCATTCTTAAATTATTCTGGTTCTTGGCAATTAGCATATGCTAAGTCTGAATACAAATCACAACATACACCATATTTGGGATTTACATTTTAACATGAATTTCTCAGAGTTACAGTTGGTTTTTAATCTCTTATTACACAGTAGAGAGTTACAAATTTACCTTCTTCTGGACCTGCATGTGTTTCCATCTCTTCTTTTATTTCCTCTTTCACTTCTTCCTCTATCATCACTTTTCCTACAGAAAGGATTGTTAGGCAATGGTTAGATGGTTTTGAAGAACCGTATGTATTTTTTCTCGATTAGCAGCCTCAGCATATGTGCATAATGTTAACAAATATTCAGTGCGACACTCAGCAGTAAAGGTTCCTTAGCACTGTGATGAGAAACACAACTAACAGTCCAGGCATACTATGAGCATAATGTAGGGTAAATGCACTGAACTAAGACGATGCCACTTGTCACAACATTCCACTAACATTATTTACAGGAAGAAAGTGAAATGGTAAACAGGCAAAATACATTGCAATGTCTTAGCTATATTATGCTTCTATACTGAATTTTTAGAGTGAAGTTTAGTGTACTTAGTAATTGAGAAGAATTCCACTGTAGTTTAAAATATCCCAAGAACTCCTTTGGCAGATGCTTGAACTTCCTAGCTCCCACCTTGGGTAACAGTACTAAGTAACACACATTTGGCTAAACTTTGAAAACCCAGCTCTTATTGCTCAACCTAAGATTTCTCTCAAATTGCTGCATACTTTTACTAGATTAGACAATACAGATAGGTTTAACATGGAGTGAGAGAGATTTGGAAGAACTACGTAGCTGAATCTCAAGGAGGTAAAAACACAAAGAGTTTATTTCACAGTGCAATGAAACCACCATGAATCTATACAAACGCCTCTAACACTTCATACAGTTTTTGTTTTCAATCAATTTTAACATAGCTACAGAAGAAACCCTCATGAAAAATCTATCATCAGATATTAAAACCCAATAATCCTTCTCAAAATAAGACATATGAACCATATTAAAAACTAGTAATAGCCTGAAAATGAGATGGTTATACCAGCATAAGGCACAAGTACATGTCCAAAAACCAAGTTCCTCCAGCTATCGAAACTGCAGCTATTCAATAAGTATATTCCTGCTATTTAAACATTAGCTGAATTGCTATTTAACTGCCTTATATCATTGGTACAGAAAATTTTATCACAGAATTATTATTATATACAAATTATATGCAGAAAATGTCATTTTCATCAGCTCCTAGTCTAAAAAACTATCTTGCTACAAAATGAACGACATTAAAGTGTGCAGACCATCTATTTTACCACAACTTATGGTCTGATGTAATATTACAGCCGTCTCAAAGTGCAAAAAACCCACAACCACCTTGCAAAGAACCACATTTTGCCTTTCACTCTCCAGACTAATATCAGTGAAGCACACGGATCTTTTGCGTATACCCAGAAGGAGAAGATGAATCTATATGGTATAAATAGAACCTGTTTGTGCTATATTAGCACCCCATCTACATTATATTTAAGAATATGGGAAATAGTGTGTGGAATCTGACCAAAGGTCTATCTCTCCCACTATCCTGTCTCCTACAGTGGTCAATCACATGGGCTGATCATGAGAATATGAACAGCACAAGCAGTGTGATGATCCTTTCCCTCAGTTTGCTTCAGTCATCTGGTTAAAACTTCATGAGATAAACTTGTATCTGTTTAACATTTCCTTCTCCTAATACGCCTAACACACCAGTCTGAAAGAACAGCCTTGGACTGGAATGCTACGTTCTTTTCTGGAGGCAGTTTTGTTAAAACTACCTGATCTGGGATGAGATTAGAGCAACCAAGAATAAGAGATTTCTATCACATCTTACCTTCTCTCACTTCTTGAATCATTTCATCAGGAAGAGCAAAATTCTTCTCTATATTAGGGAATGGAAGAATCTCAGATTCATGCTGAGAAAGAAAAGAAAGATCTCCATGAATGACTTTGCACTTCTAAATCCAAACTAAAGTTTTTACCAATCTCAAGTTCTATTTTACATGCAATTAGTAGATAAATAATTCTTAACAAGATACTTCAAACGTTAGAGAATCAGGAGGCTCCTGATGTCAAACTGATTACTACGATCAAGATACCTGAGATCATAACTCATGATCATTTGAGATCATTTCTGGAACGCAAACATGGCAAATTTTTATGTAAGCACACTATAACCTACTTATTTGACACTTAAAAGTTAAGTACCTATGTAAATATTTGCTGAATCAGCATTTTGGCAACTTTAATAAATGAAGTCAGAACACAGTAGCTGGGTCAAAACAAAACCACAAACCAGCGTGCGTTTTATTCTCTCACACCTAATGTACTTTTATACAGGGAAAACCCCATCAACTCACTGGAATGACATATAATTCTTATTAACATGAAAGATATGACAGGCACAGTGATTTTGGCCTCTTAAAACTCCTGAACTATAAGAAATAAGAACGTGGCTGCATCAACCCTTTATACTCACAAGAGCTTGCATATCGTACATGGTGCTCAGATGGTCCCAAATCACTTTGGAAGAAATCTGACGTCCAATATTCTGACTGAATTTATCCCGGATACAAATCATGTGGAAATGGCGATTCACACCTATGGGAAGAACTCAATGCAATTAATGCCACAAAATTGAAAAGAAACATTCTATAGTTACAGGAAAATCAGATGTTATGGGAGAAACACATGGCAATCTGGGCAGCCCTGCCTGGCTGATATTTCACCCGACATTACAGGTGATATTCTGGAGAGGGGCTGAGGGTGCCTCCCTGGGTAACGCTGACAATGTGGCCGCAGCCAGAGCTCTTATAGAGACTGCGTGAAAAACAACCGAAGGAAAGTATCAAGGCAGCAAGTCAGGAAAGGCGAAGGCTGAGGGGAGCGAGGAGGGCTCTGCGCCCCCGGGAAGGGCGGCTGAGAAGGCCGGGAGGGCACGCCGCCTCCTTCCCCACAGGTCCCGCCAGGTTCGGGAGGTGCCCCGTGGCCCTCGGCCGGCT
>NW_010543548.1:0-282 GCF_000687285.1 Phaethon lepturus
GGCGGAGAGCCCCGGCGCGCTCCGTCGGCCAACGCCGGGGAAGCCGGCGGAGAAACAAAACTCGCCACGTTGGCCCTTCGCCTGCATTAAATAGGAAGTAAAACAAGAGAGAACATTAAAAAAAAAACCAAAACCAAAAACCAACCCCAGCAAACAAAGTGCATTGAAGTAACTTCCCAACGCAGAGCGATCTGTAAGGAAATACGGGCTCGGCTTCTCTCTCCGCTCGCAAGTGTCCCCGGGTTGTGCAACAGCCAAATCCACGGGAAGGGGTTGGGTAAC
>NW_010543548.1:401-1841 GCF_000687285.1 Phaethon lepturus
CCCGACGGCAGAAATAGGCCAGCGGCACGGCCCGACTTCTCCCTCTCGGGCTCCGGGCAGCTTCCAGTTCCTTATCGGGAGCTGGAAATAATGGAGAGGGAAGGTTTTGGTTGAAGGTATTCGGCTTCGCTATCCACCGGGAAAAGGGTGTGCGAAGCCTCGGAACCGGCTTCGTGTCCCTGCCGGCCAAACCCCACAGGTTGCCGAGGTGTCGGGGGGGAATATCCAGGCGCCGTCGGGCGGGGGCTGGCGCTGCGGGAGGTGGCTCTGCCCCCCCCAGCTGGGCTTTCTCTGGGTTATTTTTAAACAAATGCCTGTGAATCCTCCCGGTGAAGGCAAAGCTGGGGTCAGCGCAGCCTCCGGCGAGAGCCCGGCGCTCGGCTTCGCTGCCGGCGGAGAAGGGGGGAAGCAGCTGGGTGCCCGAGCGGGATGCTTCCACCGCGGATGCAGAAATTATTCCTGGCTTATAAATCTTCCTGGGCACGGAGAGGGAGGGGTCCCCAGCACAGGGAGACGTAGGGGCTGAAATTCTTGGAAAGCTGTGGGTTTTTCTTTGTTTGTTTGTTTTTTTTTTAATCAAACCCAAAGGCTTTACTCATAATTTGGGACTATGGGAAAAGATTTTAGGGCGGCGGGCGGCATCCTGATGGGTGTTTGATTCGTGCGTCTTTTTGCTTTTGATCGGGCCGAACAGGCGCTCGGCCGTGGGAGGAAAGTGCCCTGTCCGACAGCTGTGGCTTATGTCCACGTCAGGGCCTTGAAAATAGCCCCCAAAATAGGATTTTTCTTCCCATTCTTGACACGGAGCAGCTTGACCTGCTCTGCTGCCCACCTGGGGGGACGTCACATACGTCCCCAAACTCCTCCTGCCCGGGGCTGTGCTGGAAGTGGGCTGCAGTACCAACTTATCTAACCCCCAGGGGATTGTGCAAACTTTAATTAACCTCAGCAGCGTCCCTTGAGATCCCAGCTTGAAAGTTCGCCGCGGATGAACCACGTTCCCTTCGGATGCGCCGGCTCAGGCTGGGTTTCCTGGTCCCCGAACCTCAGCCTCGTCATGCGACGGGAGGAGCGGGAGGCAAACGAGCTAAATAAGCAGGCTGGCGGCTCTTCTTCCCCATCCCTCCTTCGGAAGAAGGAAAAACTGGCGATGGAGTTAATGTTCCTGTATTTGTGGCCGTTCCCAGGCAGGGGCAGGGGCTTTTTTATTTGTCCTTTGCGAGGGGGATTGGTTTTATTTAGCCTCTCGCGGGCGCCGCTGCGGCCGTGGGAGGGGTGCCTGCTTGCGAATTCCTGGGAACCAACTTAACAGCTTCTCTTACGCTCGCCAAGGTCAGCGGCGGGACGGCCTTTCCCACCCTTGGCACCTTCGGGGAGCCATCGCGTACCCCCTCGCTCCCCGGCTTCTCGCCTGAGCTGCCGTGGGGAGCCCGGGCAGGG
>NW_010543549.1:0-24538 GCF_000687285.1 Phaethon lepturus
CGGGGGGACCTCCTAGGCCTGCTGGGCCGCTCGGGGGGGCGGTGGGGAGGGAGAAGGAAACGGCTTTAAGGCGGTGGCGGAAACCGCCAGCTTTCCGGGCGGCTTCGGTGGGGTTTGGGGGAAAACGGTGAAAGCAAGCTGTGTTGCAAAAACAGGCGTGTGCCGGCTTTGGTGCTAAGGGTGCTGGTTCTGACCCTCAGTTTGGGGTTTAAATTTCTTTCATGGCTTTGTGGGTCTCTAAGCAATAAATCGATCGGAAAGGAAATTCTGTCTAATATCTATTAGACAGAATCTATCGACAGAGAGGTGAAGGCCTCGGTCGTGTGGAAGTTTGGCAGAGACTGGGCAGAGCTTACATTTGTGCCTGGGTCGCACCTCGGCACTCTCGGTCCCCGCTGGATTGTGCAGCTGGTGTTAAACTCCCCTTTGTGACCTGCCTGGCCTTTTCCCTTGGGAAAGGAAACTAACTGCGAGTGTGGCTGGTTGGTTTGTTTTTCCGGTCACAAACTAAACGGGCATCTTACTGCAGCGGAGTATGCAGTGAATTAAGTTGTGTATTTAACTACAAGAATGAGGCAAACCGACTAGAAGTATGAACTGGAAAGAGATGCATTGTCAGGGTAGAATGCTAAAGAAGACCTCAGGAAAACAAATGAATAAGTAACCTGTCCTAGTGTGGAGTTGGACATTGAATGCAGTTAAAATATAAATAAAAAAAATTGAAACGTAATATATATACAGATAGCTCTAGCTCTTAAGAATGTTATCTCTTTGATTTACCAATGAGTCTTTAAAACCTACTGAACTAGCCTGGCTTCTAATGCCATGATGCCTTAACTAGTATCTCTTCTTGTTGACAAGATTGTGTGTGGCTGTTTCCTTCCCCTTACTCTGACAGGCACGTGTATGCGTCCAGATAGGCTGCAGTATGCAGAGCTGGAGGAGAGTTCCAGTGCAATGAAGAGCTTTCCTGTTGGAACCATGGTGTCATACGTCTGCCGGCCAGGCTATATCGGAATCCCCGGAAAATCATCAGCTCGTACATGTGGTGAAGACTTACAGTGGTCACCCACAGAGCAGTTCTGTACAGGTAATGTGTGCATGAGCTCCTTTTCTTTTTCCCTTTGATATTTAACAATTTTAGTTGTTTTTCAAGTGAGAATTGGTATTTTGTAATGTTTGACATGAAGCTTGAAAAATGCTAGTGACTGTAAGAGCAGTATGTGCCAAAGGCTTAGTCTTTGTATCTAACTCCAAAGATGTACATTATTTTTTTTTTTTCTCCCCCCTCGCCCTCAGAGAGAAAATGTAACCATCCAGGAGAATTAAAACATGGTTTTATTAATGTGACAGATCTTACGTTTGGTTCAAAAGCTACTTTTTCTTGTGAAAGAGGGTAAGTATTTTGGCGAAGGTAATTCATCCTTTTTTTTCTGTTTAGATCAGATTTGAACCCAAATTTTCTTATGCAGGTTCCGTTCTAATTCTGACTTGAAATGTCTCCTGAATTTTACCTAGAGCAAGTGAAATTACAGCTAAATTTTATTTGATTCCCTGGTTTTACTTGCTGTTTGCATCAGCCAAGGCTTAAGCTTTTTGGTGAGATTCTGCAGAGTGAAAACTAGAATGTTACCTCTAATGACTTTTAATGCTCCTGTGGCAGAGGGAATAAATATATATATATATATTCATCACCCTTCATTATTATATTGAATAATGGCCTACCTGTCTGTGTGTAGCAAACTAAGTCAAAACACTGACCTCCTGCAAGGTTTTTTCCCTCCCTTTCCTTTCAACAGCTTGATTTTTCAGTATTAGTAACTTGAGGGCATTATTATTAGAGGTTACGCATCTTAAAATGGTGAGACTTCCATCAGTTCCTTTAGTGATGTCTCATTTGCTTCTCTTGTGCTTTGAAAGTTGAGACTATTAGCAAAATAAAAAAAAGAGACATATTTAGATACCATTCTCATTACAAAAACTTGGTATATCCTGTCTCCATAATCACAGAACAGAATTATGTAAACAAAGTTTCTCTCTGTTTGTTGGAGAAGTGAGAGGTTTCTTAAGTTTCACCTCTTAAAATTTTTTACTTGTCTAGATTCAGATTACGTGGAACTGATGAAATTTCCTGTGTAATTAAGAATAAAGGTGTTGACTGGAGTAGAGATCTTCCTTTCTGTGAAAGTAAGTAAATTACTACTGTGTTCAAGTTTATATTCAGGTGGTGGTAGTTCATTTAAAAACAGCTGTGCCATAAACTTTCTGGTATAAGAAATGATGGTAAAATAGGACTGACTTGTATTTTTTTGGAACTACTGGGGATGTGCCTGAGGAATGACCACTGAAAAATATTGTGGTAATTAGCTCATATTAAAGTCAACTTGAAATTGAGACTCCCTATAATGACTGCCGGTAAGTCTCACTTATAACTGTAGCTTGTCTTAGAAATAGCTATGTGTCAGATTTTTAAATGAAATTACTTGAAAATCAAGGCTCGCTATTTCTGAAATGAGCAATGTAACAGCAAAATTCTGTCGACTAATTTGTGTGATTTATTTCTAGGAATCCCTTGTGAACCACCTCCAAGCATAGTCAATGGCCATTACACTGAAGTAGGTAGCTATGTTTATCAAACACCGGTGACCTATACATGTGATGATGTACCCAAAGGCGTGGATCCCTTCTCGCTCATTGGCCCGGCTACAATTTTCTGCACATACGATGTACACTCAAATGGAGTTTGGAGTGAACCACCTCCACAATGTAAAGGTTGTTGGAATTTTTAATATACTTCTTTACTATAGGCTATGTGACTCCAAAACTTCAGTATCTGTCCCTTTTATGGAAGGGGGCAGGGGGGGAATGGACTTCCCTATAGAAAAGAAGAAACAGATTATTAGGTACTAAATTTGATACAGTTCCGGTGGAGGTCAGATCAACTGCATTGTGGATATTGATCGATTATGATACAGAATATGACTAAAATTTAAGTTAAAACTTAAAAAAATATATGTATGAGCATCCTGTTGGTGGAAGTGACAAGGACAAAGTGAAGGAACTGCCAGACCACAAACCCTGGGTAGCTGAAGAAAAATTGTGTCAGGAGCAAGAATGTGGAACCTAGATTATGAATAGTAAAAAGGTAAGGAAGAACCCTTTTTCTAAACACAGCTACTGTGCAAGTGCAGAAATAAATGCAAAGCCTAGCAAGCACAAAGTCTTGCTTTGCAGACGTAGGCAGAAATACCAGATGTTTGCATGTTGTCATTGGAACACTAATCAAAATCACTTTGTTTTCTGAAATTCTGCCACTGTACAGGGGTCATGTCTTTTGGAAGTGGAACGTGATTATATCAATTATTACAATTTCTTATTTGACCATGTACGATTACAACTCAGTAGCTTAAAACAGGGACCTTCTCTACCTTCAAGAGAATAACCTTTTTATAAAGCCCCTCCAAAACAGTTTGAGGGATTAGATAAGGAAACTTACAACTAGTAGAAGGACTCTGTGTCTGTTGCAAAGATACTGTTAACAAATGTTTCAGAGGTGTTTTAATTTTACCTATTTCAGTGGTCAAATGTGATAACCCAAAAGTTGAAAATGGAAAAAAAAAAACTGGATTTGGACCTTCCTATACCTATAGGGACTCAGTCATGTTTGAGTGTGATCCAGGCTATGTCATGATTGGATCGGAGATAATTACCTGTGGAGAGAATAACACCTGGTCTCCTCCAAAACCAACCTGTGAAAAAAGTAAGCCTTTAAATAAGTATCCAACTTCTCTTGTGTGTTGAGGATGTTGCAAGTCTGTCTTAGCTAAAATTTAAAACCATAACATTGTAGTTGGAAATCAGAAGCTAAGGAAGTTTACATGGAGCCTCATCTGTGGGCAACCATTTTAGGTGTTTGAGTGACTCTTAACTGCAAAGAGTTTTTTGGGTGAGAGTGAGCGGAGTTAGACATGCGTCTAACTCAGAAGTTGTGGTGTGGATGTGCTATGATGCTTCTGCATCGTAATAGCATCCTGGTGCTTGTTCTGGTGACTTCATGTGCAAGTACAGGAGAAAAGATGTGTTTCTGAATTCTGATTGAAAGAACTAGGAGTATGCACAATGAGGGAACCTATAGCGTCCTTCTAGAGTAATCGGAATCATTATATGTCTGTGTTCTCTTATGCAGCTCTTCAACTCTTACTTTCCAGGCACCTTGTATGGTGTGTAGCATGTTGTTAGATTTTCATCAGGCAAATTATTAAGTCAGGATTAATTTTCAGGGTTGGGGACATTGCAGAGTTCGTTCTGTAACCTTTCTCCTTCCTCTTTGTGCTAGAGGGAGAGGGAATGTTATTGTAGAGTACAGTGAGAATTTTTTACACGTGTACTCTAATACGAGCTCCCAAGAGTGAGAACCACTTCTGCAAAGAATATGTTTGGGTGTTCGGAATGAGCCTGATAAGGCACATAGAGCTTACAAAAATAATTAACCAACAAGTACGAATTTCTTAGCCACCACATCATAAGATCATATTACCTTAATTAATACTTACAGTGATGTTTCTTTTAAGTCTTCTAAAGGAAACATTTATACTTAGAATTGTGGTAAAGTTTAACTATTCAGATATGTTGATCTGTTTTTCTCGTGCAAACGCAACGTATATATGTAGAGTGAGTTAATGAATTATGAAATACTTAAAGTTCATTATCACTAAACTTACTTTTAAATTTATGTTTTGGTTACTAAGATGTATGTAGTGCCCCGAAGATCACACATGGCGTAGTGATTCCAGTGAAATCTGTATACGAAGGAGGAGAGTCTGTTCAGATAAAGTGCAATGCTTACTGTACTTTCCCTGATGGCGCTGAAGAGGTGACAGTAACTTGTCAAGGACAGAATACATGGAGTTCTTTACAAAACTGTGCATGTGAGTAAAACTTGTAATTGGTAAAACCAAAGGCAGAGCGACAAGTTCCAAACATCTGATGTCGTAACATGCAGACCCTGAAAGTCAGAGGTCTGTCAGCAGGGCACCAACAGGCTATGGTAGTAGGGTTTGAGTGTCGTGGAGAGGAGTTCCAGCAGCTGAGGGAAGTTTTTGGCAGAGTTGGAGTCTTTGTTCAGTCTTAGTTTTGTTTATGGAAATGGGTAAAGTTCAAAACCCAGTGTGAAAGATCTGTTCTGGGTGTGTTTTCTGAAGATTCTTCCTTTGATGGCAGACTTTATTCTTGTGTCGCTTTGCACGATCTGGTCGTTTATTATAATGTAAACGGGTTGTCATTACTGTGATGCAACGCAACTCTTGGTCCTGATGAGGCTGAGACGTGTATTCCTGTTAGTGTGTCTGAAGCATGTCCTCTAGGAAGCAGAAAGCCTTTGCATATAAAACGTCTTAAAGATTGACTGAGCTTCTGATACTTATACAAATGTAGGGACTTTTTGATGGCAACTTCTTGAATCTGCTTCATGTACCAGTTCTGTTCTTAGACTTTATTTCCTTCCTTCCCCTCCTCCCTTCTCTTTCCAGGTGGGCCTGTAAAGTCTGGTTTCACTCCAGACATAAATTATGGTAGAGTAATTGATGGACAAAAACCTTCATATTCTGTTGGGGATTTTATTACGATTGAGTGTTATGCAGGCTACACGTTACATGGTGAAGCTCGTATTCAGTATATCGGAGAAAACCAATGGATTCCTGGAGTGCCAACTTGCCAGTTAAGTAAGTATGAACTGCAAGAATTTCCACTAGAATCAAAATAGATGTAACAGAAGCTTTACTTCTTGAGGACATTCTTTTGTATTCAGAAGTCATTTAATGCAAACTTCCTTCTTTACTTTGACATGAGAAAAATAGGTTTTGGTAAAATCCATTTAAAAATAGGAATATTTTAAGTTAAATATTATGATTTAAACTGGACTGCTGCAAGGATTGTGTTGACAGAAGTGCTTGATCTATTTGAAATAACTTTGTGAATATTTTGATAATAACATTCAAATAAGAAGCATATGTGTTCCTCTTGTGATACTGATTCGCTCTGTTTTTAGGTCCGTATATTACAGCCATCATCTGTGGTAAGTAGCTTATAAAACCTGAACAAGATATCATGTGGATTATATTTTTTATGTGAAATTGATATTCAGGTCATCACCTTTGACTGCAGTAATATAATTTTGGAGTTTTGGTTGTTTTAAAAATGCTTGTCTACTCCTAAAGCTGCATAGTTCAAGAAAAGTTAAGATTATTTAGCAGTTATAGTTTGGTTACATGAAATACAGATTTTATGTGGATGTGAGCCATCAGATTTCAAAGGCAGTATTCCACAACTTATTTTTCATAAACTCGTCAGAGCTTGGTTTTACTGGAGGCGTGGATAAATTACTGTGCCAGTGAAACTTAGTCCATCTTCTGTCCTTGCATTTGTTACGCACTTCTGTAAGCCTACCACTTTCTTAGAAACTTGTTGTAAAAAGTACTGTTAGGATGTTGGAATATCTGTTTTAATGTTACTGAGCTGGTGGGGTTTTGCCGTCTTGGTGGTCAGTGTTCTTGAGCTGAGCTATTTTGAAGAATCTTCAGTAAAGCAACAAATTTGTGAAATAAGCGAATTTTAAGGGTGTCTTTTGGGGGCATATAGGACTGTGGATGAAGACAGTGCTATTTCTGCTAAAAAATTGTGAGGCTTTTCTGTGAGCTAGAGATGATCTTTATCACTCTAAGGCTTTTTTTTTATTTCTTCTTAAAGTGATTGTGGCAATTGTGGTGTTCCTGGCAGCCTTCTGGGTCTATAAGAAATTCTTTTCACAAAATGGGTGAGTAAGCCTACTTTATTATTAGTAGTAGTATTATTGTTACCATTATTGCCAATTTCTAAATGACTGAGCAAAAGCAGTGCTAACACTTGTAAGTTTCTGGAGCTTTATCTGCCCTTTCTTTTTCAAATGCCTGATGATTACCTGTGAGCTTATCGCAGCAGCTGATGGGAAGCTAAAGTGCCTAACAATATATTTGACTTTGGTTTTGTATCTGCTATTCAGATAAGCTGCTAATTAACGCTTGCACTAATTTCAAGGAAGGAAAAACCCTGTTCTTAAGCTTGAGTTTAGTATAGGTACACTTGCCGAGGAAAGTACTATTCGGATCTGCTCTAAAACTTGTTTACCTCTTGAAACCAGTGGTAATACTGGCTTCTGGGGGCTTGTGTTATTTTATTGCTTGGATACCCTCTGGCCTCACGAGGTCTCGCAGGTTTAAGAACCGGAGTGGTTTACATGAACTGAGGCGAGCTAAGGAGCTTCTACATAAGATGTACCAATGGTAGTGGAGGGTAACTGGAGAACCACTGTCTTGTGTTTTGGACCAGAAGCACCCTGAATAAAATAATACGGGCTTAGTTAAAAGGAAAATGGGGGGATGGTGGTGGAATTACCTAAACCGGTGCTCCTATGCTGTTTGAAAAAGCAAATAGAATGTTTAATGTCTAGATCCACTTTAGTTTTTTTTTTTCTCCTGCAACAGCAATGATTGATGTTCCTATGTTAAAGACTTGCAAAATCAACTGTAAAATACTAGATGCATAAGTAGCAGTGTTCTTCTGTTTTTAATGAGACATACAGGGCCTTTTGAATTTCATCTTCAAAACAACCGATTGTTACATATGCTTTTTCATAGAGTTGTGGCAGGAGATTTAAATGCCTCTTTGTGCATTGCTTCTTGCAGGGATGTCTTATTTTATCTTCCTGAAAAAAGCCTGTTTTGTTGAAGTAGTTTGTAACATGCAAAATACTGAAAATTCAGAGCAAGTTAGGTGGTACACACAGAATGTTGTGATAAGCATCTCATCAAAACTGACTTGCCTTTTAAGAAAATCTGTTGGAATTTATCTGGGGTATGTGAAGCAAAGGGAGGGATGCTATAAATAAAGCAACCCAGAGGAAATACTCCTGTGGTTCATATTTCTAATGAAGTACACATAGTACTACTTGGGAGAACCCTGAAGCTAGCTTATATCCAGTGAGGTTTTAGCCTTAGTGTCTTCCATATAGGCAGTACAGGATCCTTACGAGGGTGAGAGTGGCCCTGTAAGCAGAGTGACTGTGTACCTGTGTGCTGCTAAGTAATTCAGTGGTTTCGAGCAATTGTTTTTCATCCATGGCTTGGATAATCTGCAATCTGGATGGCCCAAGTAAGAGTACGTGGGAATTAATAGTATTATGGCAGCACTTCTGCCTTTGTCTGTGGAGAGACTTCTCAGGGTGTAGAAAGGAGGAGGGATCTAGAGCAACATCATCCAAAATTAAAGAATGTTATATTCCTGGAAATTTTACAACATCAAAAGTCTCATTGCGCCTAATGCTTTCCTTAAGCTTCCTTGCTGTGAACATCTGACTATTAAACCTCTTTCTTGTCTGAAAATCCTGATCTAATCTCCTTTTATTAAGGCCTAGATCTTGCTGTGTAGTTTTTTGGGTCCCTGATGTAGCTGAGCTTTTGTGAACTGTTGTGTTTCTAGTACCTCATACTTGCTGGGCTGTAGTCTTCAAGTCACAGCAAAAATCTTTTCTTGCCCTCTTTCTTGTGTGTTTAATCTGCCAGTTTTATAGGACATTCAATTAGACCTTTTTCCCCTTCTGCTGTTCAGCTCGTATGCAGTTGATGAGAGTTGCAAGGAAACATGTATTTTAAAAACTAATGTACCAGCTGAGATGGAAGAAACTGCACAAATGAATTAATTGAATCTTAAAAAGGTATACACTTTCCACTTAATTTGGTCTTTTGCAATGAAGCTTAAGTGTATTTTTTTATTATGGTTTACTTAGAATTTTGGGAGCAGTGTGGAATCCAGCTAGCTGTGAACCTCAGTTTCCTCTAGGAGAGGCTATAAAAACCATTCACTCATTTCAGGAGAATAGGATATATGACACAAAGAATTGCCATTCAGTGTCATAAATGATAGCTTCCAGTGATTGTGTATCACATATCTTAGTTTTGGGTTGTCTTTAAAGAACGAGTAACCTACTTTTCTGTAGGATTGAAACTACATACCTACTCAGTAGAATGTTTGCACGTATTTCAGTAAATGTGACATGGATTCCACTGGCGTGTTACTTTTGTTAGCCGATAGTATAATTCGCTATAATTAAAAGACTGGACCTGTAAACAACCTTTGCTGCATTACACAGACACTAGAATTATAAAGGTAGTGTGCATCCCTTCAGAGAAAACCAGATTACATGTGTCTCGGAATTACGGATTCATCTGTGTTTTCAGCTTTCTAGAAGAAAAATAAAACAAATGAAGGTGTGAACAAGGTCTTCTTTTTAAACCTTCTTATAAAAAGGTGGTTTCTTTTTTAAATTCAGAGTTCTGTAGCCCTAAAAAGGGTCAAAGTGTAGTTGCGTGTTTGGAACTGATTTCCTCTCCTGTGTTTTAAACCAGTGCTTAGTTCAGTAGTCAGATGCATTTGATGGTAGTTATGATAGCTCCTGCGCTTGTGCAGGGTTCAGATTAGCTCCTTCAAAAACTTGACTCTTCAAACCTTGTTACAACAGACCAGATTTAAGACAGGAGAGCTTAGCTGGACTGTTCCTTGTCAGGATTTTGTCATTACTACCTTAACAGTTAGTTTGCACCACAAATACTTTTGTAAACTAGCATCTTCATTTGTGTCGCTTTTCTCCATTGCACAAATTCGAAGAAGGTCATGGTTGAAACATTATGTCTCTTACTCTAACTTAATGCAAAAGTATTTTCAAGTGCATAGTGTTGATTTTTTTTTTTATTTACTTTTAAAGAGCAAATGACTTTTTGGTATTTTTGTAAGTTTGAGGAGGCATATATTAAAATTGAGCTTGGAGTTTCTTCCAGAATAATGTATGGGTTAAAGAATATTGTCTTTACCTCTGAAGTAAGATGTTTCTAATTGAGATAGGGTTAGTTTTCTGGGTTAGTTGGGCTTATTTTTGGAGGGAGGAAAAAAGGAATCGAGAGATGGAATATAATTCTTATTTTCAATCTTACCTTTTGCACATGACAGTGGTAAGAGAAATTAATAGTCTGGTATGTATACACACTTTTAACCCATAAGTTTTCTTAACGGTATCTAGTACTCCTTAGAGACTGAGAGTAATAGTACAGAAGTTTGCTATGGGGTTTTTTTTCTGTAAAGCAAAACAGAAGTTACTAAAGAACTTGAAAACACATATAGGGATTTAATGATGATTTTTAATCCTCATATGTTTAAGTATTGTAAATTTGCTGTTAGGGGACTACAAAATCAAAGTTCTCACAAACTAATATTCAGCTTCTGGTTATAAAATATGTACTAAACATGCTGTATTTAAAATAAATTATAAGGGATGCTTCTGGAGTAGTCTCCAAATTAGTTAGGAATCCTGTGACTGTTCTGTCTGTTTTCAGTTTCTGGTAATACTCAGGCATGGTCCATTCATCATTTGAAATGACCCATTCGGATCAAATGCTCTTCTGCTCTGTGGGTTATTCTTAATGGTCTAGTGGATGAAATGAAATAAAAATCTCCTTAGTCAAGCAGTTGCTTAGTAAGAAGAGGACAAATAACGATTTAGTTTCATGACTTTGCCTGTTGATTTTTAGTTGATAAAACTAAGGATGTGCTTTCAGAAGAAATGTAAAAACTATCTAAATGTAAAATCTCTGATTTGACTTGTTTTTTTGTTTGTAGGAAACGTGACAGCACTCCATGTACTGACGAATATAAGATCTGTAAAGCATGAATGACCTTTTTTGGGGGTGGGAGGGAATTTGCAGTTGAATATACCTATCAGAAATGGAAAATGATTGCACTTGCCTTGAGTTTCTGTAGATGGAATCTTGTACTATGTCTTATACTACTGATTAACTGTGGTAGGAGATCATTAATAGGGTAAAAAGAATATATATACATATATCTGCTTTTCCTTATGGGCCACTCATCCTGTCTTTTCTGTGTATGTGAAATGGTCTTAAAGGCACATACCTGTAGCATGCAAGAGTGTCTGTCTCGGCGGGAGTACTGGACATACCACTGTCATAGTACCAGCTGCTGCTGCCTGCTGTTCTTCAGTGTTACCTCTTTTCTTACAGAAGACTATCAATATTAGTTCTGCTCACTAAAATCCAAATGTGCTTCTTGTTCATATTTGCGGTTGAGGCGGTATAAATGATTATGTTGTCTCTTGTATTCTGAAATGTGTTACTGTTAATTTCCTTAAGAGATTGGTGCCATTTAAGGCTATGTCTCTTTGAAACTGTCACAGTTTAGATCTTATATACACTACCTCTTGTTTGCCAAAGTTGGTTTCTGTATATCCAGTGAATTAAAATGTGCCTTTAAATCAGAGTTTTATAGCTTTTCCATTGCCTTTAAGAAGGAAAAAAGCCATATGTATTTCTGGCTCTTTGATGATAGTCCCAGAAAGACTACAGTGGATTTGTTGGAATGGAAAACTGAAGGTTTCTATAGCAAAGGTACCCCTTGTCTTTGAATTTCTCGGCCTATTGACAGAAGGCACCTAATTAAAGGAGCTGTTTGAGAAATCAGTGGTAGCCATCTCCTATCAGGAGCACAGTATAAGTTCCATAGGACGCTTGATTTTTATTGAGCCTTGATGTCAGTTTTGGAGAGGATTTTGTTGCTTTTCAGGATGGAAGGGGTGCTGTATGGATCTAGCTTCCTTGCTTTTTTTTACTTGAAATCATATATTCCACATATAGCATTTCAAATCTCTGTATACAGACTACGATGCTAAATCTAGCTCTGTAATGCTAGATTTAGCATCAGATATCTGTTGAGAAGCAGAAGCCTTTCCCTGTCAGACTCCCCTTCTCTTTTCATGTTAAAGGAAGAGCAAACCAGCATAGCTGCGGGAGTGAAGGAAGGGGTGTGCTGGCAGTGGTGGTAGATGCGGTCTCTCTTTAGATAGCTGCTTGCTTTGTGAAGTGTTTTAGTTAAGACTGTGCTCCAGGAGCTCCTGTCACAGATTTGCCATGAGTTGAGACTCAGGTGTGCATTGATAGCTGTTACTTTAAATGCATACTTGCTATTTCTAATTCCTTATTAAAAGCAAAAGCTTAATTAGGACAGGTTTTGGCTTTGTGAATCTCTGACTTTGCTATCAATGTACAGGCAGCTTATAAGAACCAATTTTCCCCGAAAAAACCAAATTGCCTCACTTCAGACGGGTGAGGCTGCATTTAAACTATTCGTGTTTGTCTGCGGTAGATTGGCACTGCTCTCCACTGTCGTGAACAGACTGTCTGAATAATGCAGAACTACTTAGGGCTTTATAGGGCTCTTTTGGACAATCCCAGCAGTTGTATTGTCAAGAGTTCATAATAGTCTCTGGTTATTAAAAAGGGGTTTTGGCTATGCAGAGTGACTTGCTGTTCATTGTCTAGCTGATACCTAGCTTGATAATTGCTTGTAAACACCATGATAATATACTGGGAATTGAGTCTGTTGATCATAGCTAGCTTGATTATGTATGGCATCTTCAATGTTTTAAAATATGCTGAAATGCACTTCATGCTAAAGTGAAATAACTGTAAAAAATGGCCTTATTTTTACACTTTTTTCCAGATGTAAAGATAGTGATGACTTGTAATATTACAAATAAAAATGTTAAATTATTTAGCGGTAAGTGTTTGTCTTTCATTCGTCATGTGGCAAGCAGCTTTTTTCCGGTTATTAAGATGATTTTTCATGTACCAAACTTGCATTAGGTGGTAACTGTTGAGATCAAAGTTTGTAGTTTGTCCACAGAATTACTTAAGGGTGGTGTAGAGAATGTGTTTTAAAGCCTTTTGGTTTTCTTTTGGAAGTGCAGAGAATTTCCCAGAACCTCCAAAACCCTACAGTGTTCACTCCTGAAGAACTTGGTATAAACCTGATGGGGAAGAGGCAGGTTTTCATAGGGCTGTTCTGATGTAACGTTAAGTCAAGAGCAAAGCCAAGGGGGTGTTCTGGCACTTTTGTCCAGTCTGTGACAGATGTCATCCTTATGGAATACAGCTTAGGTGTTTTTAAGTAAAATGTTAAGTAGAATGTGATTATTTTTAATGTGTGGTGTTCACATGCAAAATGTACTTAATTGTCTTTGCAAAGAAATGTGTGGGGTCAGCTGCCTTATAGAATGAAGCCTTTCCGAGGGTGGAATAGAAAAATAACCAATATGCCTTTTTTTTAATTTGTGGTTGTGATACTCAATATCAGTTGGTGTGGACCACAAATGATGACAGTATGTAGTCTACACAGCTTTACAGTCTATGAAGTTTTGGGATTGCAGTGAGCATTGATGGGATAGGCAGCTAATGAGGCAATTTGACTTCAATGCTACAAATTAATTGGTCCTAATTGTCAGGAATTCTGCACCATTTTTCTAAAACTCAGTCCCACATGAATTATTTCATTTTAGAATCTGGAACTGATAATTAAGTCATGAACATACAAACTGGTGCTAAGAAAAAGGCTGCATGTAGTAATGTGTTGTTGCCCTCTACTGGAAAAACAAGTGATGTTCTCACAGTGGGAGTAACAAAACATAGGTACAGCATTACCTGGTTTAATGTTAAGTAGTGTGAAGTGTCAGAGATTGGGAGGCTTCTTAGTGTTACACTTCATCGGTGTAAATGCTCGCTTTTGAGCACGGTTGTATGGTGCGGTGAAATGGAGCTGGGGACTGAAATGAAGAGACTTGCAGCAATTAGATACATTACAGCAGGGAAGCATGTAATCTGTCTACCTGAGACAGCACAATAGCAAGTAGCACACAATTTTATTTAAAAGGAAAAAAAATCTGAGTAAATAACAGGTTAAGGCAAACAAATAGCACACGGAATATAACTGGTCAGAAGGTTAGGTAGCTGTGCTCTCGCACATGGGCCCTGGCTTGCTTGAGTTGAAGACTCTTAGTTAGGTGTTTGAAGAGATGCTTCGCTTTCTCTTTAAGCATCCCTCCTAGTTGAACATGATGCTGACTGTCCTCCTTTTGTGCAGGATGTTCGGCCTGTAGGTGTAACTTCAGGTCAGAGAACAGAAAAGCATACCATACGTGTTTGTGAAGCAAGATCGTGTTTTTGATGGTGTTTATTTATAAGGGCTTTGGGGGGCGGGGGAATGAAGTTTTCCATTAGTGTTGCTTTTCCCCCTACATCATAACCGATTTCAAATGGTGCTAGACAAAAACTGAGACTCTGAACACCAAGAGAAATCGGTCAGCCTGTGTAAGAGACATTTTCCTGGCTCAGAAGAATCCTCTTGTAGATGACAGCTATGCATTCTTTAAAGATGACTATTCAATGGTCTGATAAAATGCTTCATCCACACAGCGATCGTCTTTTCTGTGTATAATAACATGTTTGACAATAGTGAGGTCAAGCAATAATAGTTTAGCTTCATTTTAGTGGTTGGGATGCAAGGCTATAGATGTCATCTGAAACATTACTACAAGTTACCAGCAATAAACTTAAAAAATAATTCTAGAAAAAAGACTGGATTCTGTGTGCACCGGTGTGACATCATCATGATTGCTGATTGTTGAGATCAAATTGGAGGGAATTTCTGTGTTTGCAGAGCAAGTCTCTGGGAGCTGTGGAATGATAATTCTATGGCAGTAGGTTCCCCAAGCACAGAAAATAGATTTGCTCTAAGTTAATAAATTAGATGTTAGAGTCCTAGTGATTTTATGATACAGGAAACATACTCTGCCTGTCAAAATGCAAGAAGTACTACGTTGGTTTTCATGCAACTTCCGGATCACTTTACTCTGGACAACTTAACTCAATATCCATTGTTTATTAAGTAGTAATACATTTGAAGGAAGCTGTTCTTGTTGTGGCCCTAGCTTGAGAGGGTGTGTACAGTGGTTGTATAAGTGTCTAGAAATCAGATGATGTTACAAAGTGGATGGCTGGCAAAAAAATAACCATTGGAAAAAGTGGTGGTTTAAGGAGTAGAGGCCATCGATGAAGTTAGCGGCTGCTTGATCTCTTCCCACGCTGTAATTCTTGCTCCTAGAACACTGATTTCAAATGGTGCTAGATACAAAGAGGGAAAATCTAAGCCACCATGTGAAACCAGCTTCCAGAGGAAGACACATCTCATGCATGGCTACAGGCTGAGAGAGAAAATCCTTCATCTCCACCGTACCTAGAGAAAAATTCATGTATTGTATTTTATTAGAAAGTAAGACGGTTAACTTCAGATTAGTTACTTTATTGACACACTTCTTTTTTGGAATCTTGTGAATGGTTGAGGCTGATGGAGGAGAAATGAAATATGTGGTGAAGAAACCCACCACTCTGGCAGTGACTGTGATTTCCTTTCATAGCTGGGTGGAGTGTACTGAAGCTCTTACCAGCAAGTAGTGAAAAGGTCTGACTTCTTTTTAGTGCAGCGTATGATACCGATGGGGTGGGGAAGTCTGCGTTGTACAGGAACACTTTTTTTCATGCCATTGCAGATAAAACCAGGTTATAACCCTCATTCTGTCTAAGGTAGAGAGTGTTCTGGCTTTCTATCACTTGTTGATCTTAGCATCATCAGAGAGGACAGGACAGGTCAGGTGCTTTTTTGTGACGGGGAAAGAAAATGTGACTATCATGATGGAACTTCCCTTGTCAGCCTGTAAATAGCATGCTTTTCGTAATCAAGGAGTTGCAGATTTTGTGAGACAATTTTTAAATTCTCTAGGGACAATGAAAATAAATTGCATGGAAACAACTTCGAGTGTGGGTCAGAACGAAACCTAAAAAGGGAGCATCTGCAAATAACTGTAAATGGCTCAACGAACATTGTTGAGGAAGTAGGAGAGTGTGAAAATGGGTGCCTGATGGTTATTGGAAAAGGAACAGGTCTGAGCGGTGCTGTAGTGCAGCACTGCTGTGGTAGTTAACCTGCAGTGTATGTGTCTCAGTACAGCAGTAATAGATGGAGCGTCTTAAAGCTTGTGAATGACTATACATGTGCATAACTCAGGAACTATCAAACCCTGGCCACCATGTCTAACCTGTGCTGATGCAGCTGATGTAAAAATGGAATAAAGCACGGCAGAAGTGGAGTTAGGAGTTTCACTTATTGATGCCCTGCGTTTTTGGCAACTCTTTGCATTAGTTTTGTAACCATATCCAAGAATCTGCTTCAGTGCCTATATCCTAATGCACACCCACACACAGCAGAGGAAAAGCTCAGGGAAAAAGAGCATGTCCTTCCAAGAAAGAGAGGTGGAGGAAGGGGAAAGAACTGTACTAGATTACTGTGTCTGGATATTTACTGTAGTTTCTAAATCCATTAACTGGGGCAACAGGGTGGAAGACAAGTGGAAAGCAGGTTCCCTCCCCAGTGTCTGTCTTGCTGGCACAGTTATTTATGAGACACCCTGTATGATCAGCATGAAGATTTACTGCTGAAAAGCTGGACTGAGAGTTACTGCTGACGAGGTTGGATGCAGCACAGTGAGTACCACAGCAGCATCTATCAGAAACAGGCTTGAAGTGAGGGTTGCTTTATTTTTTCTTGTCTCAGTATTATGCACCTTAACAGTAAAAAGAGATCTTTATTAGGGTTTTCAAAAACAGTTGATGGAAATGTCACTTATGTTTGTGCTGCTGAAGATGAGAGCTTCTTAACAGGGTCTGAACACCTATGCATACCTTCCCCTCTCCAAAGGAGACTGACCTTCCCAGAAATACCATACAGCACTTGAAGACCAATGGCTCATTTGTTATTTATAGTTTGATAAAACCAGGTTTCACTTCAGCATAATTAAGAGGCTGCTGCCCCTCCTCCAGGCTACTTGAAAGTTGTCCTATTGCCTTTACAAGCTCCCCTTCCCTCCACGCAGACAGAAGGTGTCAGTCCTTTCTGCCAAACTGCAGGTACTGCACCTTTTCGAAGGATACATCTGTGATAGTGTATGCTGTTCTTTCCAAACCTAATAGCATGCTTGGGCAGGCAGCATCCAGAGGGGAGGAGGAAAAAAGAGCAGTTCAAGATGCTGTGACACAGCATTCAACTAGTAACATGCACATGTGTAAAAAATAAACCAGTGTCTTTGCTGGGTGTGTGTTGAATGTGTACATATGGACACACACATCTGTGGAGACAAGCAAACAGTATAACTGGCTTTGTCAAAGTGTTCTGGCATTTTCGATAAATAATAGCAGAAAAAGTAAAATTTTATCATTCTGTTTTGTTTCCTCCTTTTTCAGACATGTTGTAGTAGCAGTACTGTCCTGTAGCTTCTTTCAGAGGAGCATCTCAAAGCCTTTCATGGACGTCACATTGCTTTATACATTCTGCACAAGACAAAGGCAAAAGTGGAAGAAATTCCTGCCTTGCCCATGAAAGGGAACTTTCTCCCTAACCCAAGACCTTTAATCTAGTCTGTAGGAACAAGGCAAGCCTGGATGTCACAGACCTGATTTTTTACAACCTACAGCTTATAAATTAAGGCACTTGTTGGACTTACACAGTAAGCAAAACAGACCTCTGCATGACTCTGTGTGCATTGTAAGTTTTTTCCTCCATTTTCAAATCACAGAGTGAAACTCATGGTTCATCAGGCTCTGGTCTCCCCTGGAGAAAGTATTCCCATTTTACATGCAGAAAATCTGAGCTTGGTGCATCATCCTCACAGTCAAGGAATGAGTCAGACCAAGGCCAGGTGCAGGACAGAGGGGTGTGACAGTGCAAGTGGTGACCTGTAAGGGGAATTGAAATGAGGGGAATTGAAATGAGTGAACTTCTAAGGTTTCAAAAAAGCTTCCTCAGCCCGGGGGAGCGTGTAACTGCATCTGTTTGTTGTGCAGTTCTGTTACTGTGTGGTGTTGCGTAGGTCAGGTATGGATAAATGTGCCCTAACTTGCAGTCTGAGCCAGTCATTAGGGTGTAATGCTTCTGTGTCAGCAGTAGCACTGACCGAGGCTGAGTAAAGGTGGGGTGGATGCTGCTGCATTGCTTAGTGAAGTTGATGCTTGTGACTAGAAGATGGCTCTAGAGATGCTACTGCTATTACGGGCAGCAAAAACACGTACTTCCCTCGTGAGTTTAAAGCATAATGTAGAGTTTTTTTCCGTGATTAGGAGCAGAATAAAAACTCCAGATTGCATTCCTGAGTAGAACGTAGCCTTGCAATTGTAGTATAAACAGCAAAGTTAAAAGCCAGGCGCTCTGGGCCTGCGACCCTTGTGCTATTTGCCCTCCCACCCCCAAAACCCAAACTGTGTAAAAGCCTGTAGAGCCTTTTGTCCCATTTAGTTGTATTTGAGCAATGGGACGGTCAGGCCTGCTTGACGTTTCAGTCGCTAATTTCAATTCCTATTACGGGTAATCAGTCAGAGCACTCACTAGCATTTTTCTAACTGTGCTGGACTGTCAACAAGCTGCCTGTCATTCTAACCCATTTTTTTTCAAATGGTTCAATTGTTCAAGTGTTTGGGGGTGAGGGGAAAGCCAGGTTTTTGTTTGCTCGTTTCTTTAATGTAGGGAGAAGCAGCTTTTCTAGGTAATTTAGGGCAGGGCAGGTGATAGGCAGTGTCTGTGATGCCCGAAATTTGGCTTGTGATGAGGTCTGAGAGGTGCATCTTAGCCTTTTCTCTTTGCACGGTGGCCTCCCTGAAGGCACATTAATGCGTGGTTAACTCTTGCTGCTTGGAGTGAATTTTGATAGAGCTCGTTCCCAGCATGGATTTGGTGCCAACCAGGATTCTCCTAAACAATGCTGAGCCACGGTCTGGCAGTCAGCATTGGCAAACAGGTACTGGTGGTTCGGGTACAGCGAACCTTGTTTTGAGGGCAAGCTACTTCCACGCTAGCATTGACCCAGGCACCCTGGGTGATGGGCTGGGCCATACCAGCCTTCACGTTATGGTTTTGCCATGCGGATCTACAGTTTCTGTGGTGCTTGGGTCTAACAAAGGAGGCTAAAATAAAGTGCCAGAAACCTTTAATTTGCAAGTTACAGATCTTTAGGAGAAACTTGGAGATAGTTCATAACAGCGCAGCATCACTAAAATAATTAGGATTTATTCACAAGACCTGGGGGGTTATTTTTCAGAATTCCAGAACTTTGTTTCAAAGACTTATTTGCTATTTGCTATTGCTTGCCCCAAAGCTATTCTGAACTGAAGGGAGCAATTTTAGCATGGTGACCATTCTAGGAGTGCTAGATATTAGAGCTACGGTTTCTAATCTTGTGATTCCTGTCAGCTCATTGAAATTGCTTTGACTTGCCTGGAGTCATAGTTTTCTTCCACCTTTGCTTTAATGAGAATTCTTAGGCAAAACCATTGCCTGTTTGGGGGGCACAGGAACTACTGAACCTTGGAATCCTGTGGAGTATTTCAGATTTCACATGGAACAATGAGGTGAAATTGGGCAAATTTACGCAGGGGAAGAAAAGAGCATTGGACTTACGTGACCTAGGTCATATGGAAGAGCAGTAGGAAAGTGCAGCAATGAAAACTCATGAAATTCAGCCATAGACAGCTTGACTGAACAGCACATTACAAAACTAACTACACTAAAAAAAAATTATCCACCAAAGTAGGTGAAACCAGAAAAGTAATTTTCTGTTCCTAACTTCTGTACCTAAGCATCACCTTAGAATGTAAAGTATTGATTGCAGGTCTTGAAAGCAGTCACAGGGAGATTATTGTTGTGATTTGTATAGTCAGTTCAGGAACGTGGTGTTCCCCCAACACGGCCGTTCCAGCTACTTTAGGTAATGTCAAGGGAAGTCATATTTTCCTTTGTGTTGTTCAAGAGACAAAAAAATGTCCTGTGCCAGCGAAGAGCTTAAGGAAACAAATATTGCCAGGTGTTCACTGAAGTATAACTTGCGCTTAAACCGGACATTTGAAAACGTGCCTTCAGTACCCTGCCAGATCTTAACGCTATCCACAGTAGAAGAACCTGGCAAAAAAGCTGGAGAAAAGCATTGAGCAAACTCCTGTCTGACTCCCCTGAGCACGTTTGGTTTGTACCTGTTGCCGGGATTTCCATCATTCTGTCTATCACTGAAACTTCACCGTATGTCTGAGAGACGTCATCAATGTTTAAGAGGCGTTTAAGCTGTATATCCAAATACAAAACCAGTGGCTGCTATTGGACACCTACTACACGCCATTTGCACTGGATAAAGAGTGTTTGTGTGGGGAGCTGAAGAGATGTGCTTAACTCAGAAATAGCTCTCTTCCTTGGAAAGCTGAAGGTCTGAATCACACTGTGTTGGCTCAGTTTTTAGCAGACAAGCTATCACATAGGCCTCCCTGTAGGCGCAGAGTCGTCACTGGCATCAGGATTAGCAGCCAGGTTCTTTCCCTTTGAAAACTAGAGAATAATGATGCTGAAGGCTAAGGCTGACTTTAAGCACGGTCAGGGCAGGAGGCTGCCTGGGACTGGAAGCGTAGGGAGGTGGGCTGGCAACGCTGAGGAAGAGTATGCTCATGTCCATGCTTGGCCCCCGTGTTCCTCTCTATTCAAAAGGAGCCAGATAACATGCTCCCAGGTTGAACTTTGTTTTTGCAAAGATGGGGACAAAATAAGTTATTTTGCTCGAGATCCTTGAGGCATTAACCACTCCACTGCTGCCTATGAAGCTGAGATGACTAGACCCAGTCCTAACATATCCATGGTTGATGTTGCCCTGAGTGAACTGAAAATACTAGTGACACAGACAAATAGGAACATCAGAGAAAAATGTGGAAATCTGGGAGGGGACAAGACAGCTATTGAGCTGAGGTACCTGGAACTGAAAGCACCTGAGAGACAACACTAGCTTGACAGACACCGGTGAACTTAGAGCAGCCTGCAGAGTCCACATGATAACCACTACAGGAACAGAAATGCAAATATATGCAGGCACTTTTTTCTTTTTTTTCTGGAACACAGTGTAAGTTAATGCCTAGTCTTTAAAGACATGCAACACCAGATTCCCAGCAGTCCAGAGGAAGTCTTGGGGGGAAAGGGAGGAAGGAACTAGTGCAAAGTTTTTGTAGTTAGCTCAAGAAACAAATTATAGATAGGGATTTTAAAATGCTTCAGAGAGGCAGGATTTTTTGGATCTACAGTTCTGGACTCTCTGGCCCACTACTGCAATAGCATTCATTTTCAAGCCTCACCTCCAGGTTCAGGACTCAAGCCTTGCCACAGTTGCAAGATATGTGGATTGGGAGTTCGTGAACCAACTGGTCTCTGACAATGAGTCAGGGGAATGACCTTGCAGCAGGCGGCTGACACTACCTTTCTCAGAGTCGTGCCAGTATAAATGGCACTGGCATCTCTGAATGCTATTGAAACGATTTTGTGAGATTCCTGCTTTGGACGTTTCTGCTGCCAGCTTTGCACCAAAACTTTTGGGTGGGTGAGAACAGAATAGAGTACTCCCTTGTCCCATAACAAGGGCATCTTTGCAGCCTAGGCTTGGGACTATCTATATACAAATATACAGAGGATATGGGCAACTCCTATCTCTTGCCAACATCTTTGTCCATTAGCATCAGCGATACAGATATTTAACTGACTTAAAGCTTACCCGTCCCCCCCAGCCACACCCATATTAAACGGTAATAAAACACCGTGAACAAGTTTTTGAAAAAATACCTGGCAGCATTGAGTTTTCTGGATAGGTCTAGAAGTGATTTGTAAGAGGAGTGAGGGTACAATACTTGGTGTTTGGATGTTTTAATAAATTTTCCCAAATAAGAAAAGAAAAACATTTGCTCATAGACTTGAAGCTTCTCACAGCATCAGTAAAGCTCCTGACACAGAGCCCAGCGCTGTGTTTGTATGACATGGAAATTAACAGCAGCAGCAGCAGCGCTGCAGGCTTAGAGTCTACTCTGCGAGCAACAAAATGGCTAGGAGTGCTGTCGTGTTCATTTGAATTCCTTCACCATTTGTGGGTGGTGAAATAGGTGGATGCCGATATCCCTACCACTTCAGGTATAGTTGCGAACTTTAACATCAATATTAAATGAATGTTTCTGACAGTATTCAAGCTTATGCCCTCATCAGCTCAACTCCGTAAAGCGCAGCCAGGAACCAACAGCAAAATTGGACTGCGTCACAGATGTAACATGACCATCGGCAAAACAAGTGCAGAAAGAGATCATGGCTGTCTCGTCAGTCAGAGAGCCTTCCTTCGATATCAAAGAAGAATAAGATGGTAATGCCTTTAAATTTTTGTCAGGAGCATTTGCAATCCTTAACTTCCTTTACCAAATTTTGCGGTCCTTGGACAGTCAGAACTCCCAAGAAAATTGCACGTATTTTGCCAACAGACCCAACGCATTAACGAACACTGCGTCATAATGCCGCACTAACACTGGGAGATGTAATAAACCCCACTTTACAAAGGAAGGAAACAAAATACAGAAAAAAGAATCAGCTTACACAATGTCACACACACAAGTGTCAGAGGGAGGAAGAAATCACAGCTTTCCCAAGTCCTTTTGCAGCAATACACAGAAAACGATTGTGGAATAGTTAGCCACGTACAGTTAACATACGGTAAGAATACCATCCCTATGCGCAAAATCGCTACCGTTCTGCAGAAATATGCCGTGTCCCTTTCTTAGCCTTGTTTCTTGCCAGTCCCACAGATTTACCTCCTGACAGTAACCTCAATTCCTGAGTAATGACTTTTACAGCCGAAGTTTAACATTGAAATAACTCCTCTTTTATCTCGGTCTCCTTACCCTCTCTGCATTTAGTCACAATTAAACTATCACTGTGGCAAAAAGATGGTAGCTAAAGGAATAAAAACAAATGCATCGCTACGCTGAACACAGATACCCAAAAAGTACGCATATGCCTGAGCAAGTATACCAGCTGCCAGTTGCACCTCCTTCCAAAGGACTGCGAAATGCCATTAAGAAGCACTAGCTTTCCAAATTAATGAGGACCTCCGCCCCACAACTGTGTCGGGGAAAAATGCAAAGGGTTGTCTGTTCAGACAGCACTCAGTAAAACAGACTCAACCCACCCGTCTTCCATGCAACCGAGCATTGTTTCTTAGTCCAGCTCCTGGCTGTACAGAATTACCTCCGCGGCTGCCTTGTACTGTTCCTATATGTGTGTGTATTTATGCCTGTCCGTCTTGCTGCAGGGACCACCGTCGTTGCTGCTATTCCTGTTGTTCCCCTGCTCTGCGGAACTGGCGCTGCAGGAGGCAAGGATGCTCCAAGGGAGCCAGCTACAGCCAACGAAGGCTCAGTGAGTCAGGAGGGGTTGTGACGACTGCAGTAAGAGTCTGAAATTCCCCATGGAATCTGGCAGAAAAGGAGGGGAGGCAAGAAAGGTGGAGATGGGAAAGAGGAAAAAAAGTGGGGAGTGGCACCTACTGTCTGTTTTCGTCTTCCCTCCCTGTTGCTACCACGGCACTGCCGTTGGAAATGGCATCCTCCCCTCTACGGTACTGCGCAAAGGAATGGAGCCGGGGCTGAAACCGCAGTGCGTACGGCCCTTGTAGCCGAACCACCAAAATTTGGTCGAGGTGGGTGTATGTGTGTCAATACAGCCCTTCTCTCTCCTTTTCTCTCAGGCTGCCGTTCAGAGGACAGGCTGCTGCTGAAGTAATGGAGACGGTGGACGCAGTGTGTTTGAGGCGGTTCTGAACCCAGCGGTTGTTGCTAAACAACCAGACCTGACGCCTGAGATGTCAGCAAGTGAGTAATACAGATTATATGCTTATGCTACCATACCCTTAAATTTGTTTAAGCCTTGATATGATGAAAGGCTATGGAATAATGTTCCCTGCTGTATGAGAAAGCAAAGTTACCACTCCACTGCATAATCAGGAGACTTCCTCAGCCAGAAGGACCAAGCTCAAAGCTGGTTGTGTCCTCAGCACTTCCAGGCAGAGTTGCCATCTTCATTGCTGGTCGCTTTAAGAAGAGAGGTGAAAAAATAGTATAGTAAATGGTTAAGAGGGAAAAATGTTCTCCCCTTCATTTCCTCATCCTCTCTCTTGGAGCTGCTCTCTGCCCTCAGTCTACCCCTCATCCTTACCCCATCCTTCCCAATCCTTCAGTCCCTGCTTCCCGATGCTGTTACGTCTTTTGCAAACCTTTACAGACCTGTCACTTAGGGCTGTCTTCAGCTCTCCCTGATGTTAATGAGCCTGTGGCAAACTCACACTTACGCAAACAAAATCTGAGTGTGGGCAAGAGTCTTTTTCACTTCTTTAACTATTCCCACGACATAATTTCCAGGTTGCAGTCCCTGCCCCAAGCAGTCCGCACTCCTGCTAGCACTTAACCACCGTAGAAGGGAGAAGGAGGAAAGCAAGCAAGCGAGGAGAAAAGCCCCAGACCCCAGCACTCTCCCCTTCCCCGTGGTTTGCAGCTCTGACACGTCATCGTCACAACTGCGCGGTGAAACGAAACCTCCCCGGCACCCGCGCGGGACACCCACGGGTGCGGGGTCCTGCGCCCGCGAGGAGTTAACTGCTTCTCTCCTGCCTGCTGCCCCTGCCCGAGGGGCACCCGGCAGCCCGCGGCGGGGCGGGGGCCGGCAGGGG